>NC_141333.1:20502772-20555272 GCF_037954235.1 Aulostomus chinensis | reverse complement strand
AACAGTAGTGGATGGGAAGTGTTAGCATTCCTCTTTCAAATGTCATCAAATACCTTTTCCTCCACCTGCATTTAGAAAATGAGGATGGTGTTAAGCATTCGTGTGGAAACGGTTTAAAATCATGACACGGATCGTGGACAGAACAGAGACAAAGACAGAGAATGGAGGAAGACAGAGAGACAGAGGGAAAAAGAGGGACAGAGATGAAGATAAAGAAAGGAGGAGAGACTGATAGACAGACACAAAGAGAGAATGGAGGACGACAGAGAGACAGGAGGAAAGAGAGGGACAGAGATAAAGAGAGAGAGAGAGAAGGAAAGACTGATGGACAGACGGGGACGTGAGCAGGTGGAGCTACGGGTGGCAGCTGGAGCCTCTTCAGGTCTGGAGCCTCCTCCAGCAGCACCAGGATCTAAGATGAGGGGAGAAGAAGAGGAGTTAGTAACACGTATGAGGACAGGAGGAGGAGAGAGAAGCCCAGTGCATCATGGGAGATCCCCAGCAGTCTGAGCCTATAGCAGCAGATCTAAGGGCCAGCCTAAGCAGTCCTGACTATAAGCCTGATCAACAAGGAAGGTCTTAAGTCTGCTCTTAAACCTAGAGAGGGGGTCTGGGTCCTGGACTGAAACTGGGAGACGGTTCCACAGGAGGGGAGCCTGATAGCTGAAGGCTCTGGCTCCATTCTACTGTTAGAACTCTAGGAACCAGCAGGAACCCTGCATCCTGGGAGTGAAGGGTTCTAGCTGGATCCTAGGGGACTAGGAGCTCTGTCAGGGATGAAGGAGCCTGAGCGTTGAGGACTTTGATGGTAGAAGAAGAATTTTAAATTCTGTTCTGAATCTGACAGGGAGCCATGCAGAGAAGCAGTCCAGGAGAGACCTGGTCTCTGCCACCAGTTCTAGTCAACACGCGGCAGCAGCGTTCTGGACCAGCTGGAGAGTCTTTAGGGACTTATTAGTCCAGCCTGGTAGGAGGGAGGTGCAGTAATCCAGCCTGGAAGTGACAAAAGCAGGGACTAGTTTTTCTGCATCTTCTTGAGCCAGGATGTGTCTGATCTTAGCGATGTTACGGAGATGGAAGAAGGCGTCCTGGAGATTTGTTGAATGTGGGAGTTAAAGGATCCTGGTCAAAGAGAACTCCTAGGTTCCTGATGGTGGTGCTGGGGGCCAGGGTGGTGCCATCCAGGGTACCTGTCTCATCAGATCAGGTGGTCCTCAGGTGTTTGGGCCCAGCACAAGAACTTCAGTTTATCAGAGTTTAATAAAGGAAATGATGGGTCCTCCATGTTTTCTGTCCTTCAGACAGGCCTCCAGTTTAGTCAGCTGGTTTGTTCCATGTGGATCATTGATGAGTTCAGCTGAGTGTCGTCTGCATAGCAGTGAACATTCATGGAGTGTTTCCTGATCATGTGACCTAGAGGAAGCAGGTACAGGGTGAAGAGGACTGGTCCAAGCACAGACCCTTGTGGAACACCAGAACTGACTGTAGTGGTCTCAGAGGAACCATCATTAACTAGTACCAACTGAGATGACCTAGTAAATATGACCTGAACCAGTTCAGTGTGGTTCCTTTAATACCAGTGACAGGTTCCAGTCTCTGTAGAAGGATATGGTGGTCAATGGTGTCAAAGCTGCACTGAGATCTAATCAGACCAGCACAGAGACCAGTCCCTCATCTGGTACCAGTAGGAGGTCACTGGTACCTTTGACTAGTTCTGTTTGTGTGCTAGGATGAACCTGGAACCTGACTGAATCCTCCAATCAGCTGTTGCTATGGAGAAGTCACACAGCTGTTTAGCAACTGCTTCCTCCAGAACCTTGGAGAGAAAAGGAAGATGTGATGTTGGTCTGTAGTTGGTAGAACTTCTGGATCCAGGCTTGTTTTTGAGGAGGGTTTAATTCCTGCTACTTTAAAGGACTGAGGGATGGAACCAGATACCAGCGCCACATTGATCATATCTAAGAGGGAGGGGCTAACGAGGGGAGAGAGTCATGGAGCAGCTTAGTTGGGATGGGGTCTAGGAGACAGGTGGAGGTTTAGAGGAGGACATTACTGAACTGAGCTCATGAAGGCTGATGGGAGAAAAACTATCCAAGTGTGTGTCTGGTCCTCCAGCTGCCTCTAAGGTTCTGGGTTCTAGGTGCCGTGTTGTCAGCTGATGGCAGCAGGAGAAGAAGTTTCTCTCTAATCAGGAGAATTTTGTCATTAAAGAAGTCCATGAACTCTTTGCTGCCCAGGGAAACAGGACTACTTGGTTCAGTAGAGCTGTGGCTCTCTGTCAGTCTGGCTCCAGGACTGAAGAGGAACCTGGGTTGTTCTTGTGTTCCTCTGTTAGTGCTGAGTAGTCGGCTGCTCTGGTTCTACCAAGGGCTTTCTTCTAGGTTCTAAGGCCATCTTGCCAGACTACATGTGACTCCTCCAGTTTGGAGCAGCACCATCTTCTCTCCAGTTTCTGGGTTTCTTGTTGAAGCTGTCAGGTTCCAGAACCGTACCAAGGTGCTTGTTTCCTTGGATTCATAGTTTTCTTCTTTAGTGGCCAGTAGAGTCCAGAGTTGTTCCTAAGGTGCCTGCTGCACTATTGATAAAAGGATCAGTTTGGGAGGGACTAAGGTGGACAACAGCGTCCTCTGTTATAATGGGACATTCTATGGAAATACAACTAGATGTTCAGCTTCACATCACATCGTCCTGGAAATCCTGGTCCAGAAGCTTTCACACCTGGTTCTGTCCACCCCATCTGCCTCTGGATTCAGGACTTCCTTCAAACTCCTTCCTAACAAACCGCCCAGTCTGTCAGACTTGGCCCCACCTCTCTGGTAAGATCTCACTCAGCCCGGCTGTCCACCAGGATGTGTGTTGAGTCCCCTCCTGTTCACTCTCCACACAACGACTGCTCCCGACCCTCCGCTCAATCACGATCATCAAGTTTGTGGATGACACCAAGGTGGGGGGGCTCATCTCAGGGGGGTGAGTCTGACTACAGAGATGAGGTCAACAGACTGACAGCATGGTGTTCAGTAAACAACCTCAGACTGAACACCACCAAAACTAAGGAATTAATTCTGGACTTCAGGACATGCAGAGGGGACCCAGCCCTGCTCCTCATCCATGGGGACTGTGTGGAAAGGGTCCTGTCCTTCAGATTTCTGGGCGTGCAGATATCTGACAAAGTCTCCTGGACTACTAACACCATGGCGGTGGTACACAAGGCCCAGCAGTGTCTCCACTTCCTGAGAGTGCTCAGGAGAACCAACCTGGAGGAGGAGCTTCTGTTGACCTTCTTCAGGGCCACCATAGAGAGCCTCCTGGCGTCACAGTGTGGTTGTGCTGTATTTCCGATTGTCCTGATTGTCCTGTTGCTGTCTCCCTCAAGTTCCCTGCTCCTCCATGTTCCCCAGTATGCTTTTTTTTTAGTTAAGTCTGGTTAGAACTTGGTTTTGTTTGTACTTTTACTTGGTTGGGACTTAAGCCTGTTGACCCCTTTTGTTTGATACTTTTTCCCCTTCTGTTGTACTTTGAACACTCCTGTGTTGTTACTTTGCCTTTTCTGAATTACATACTTTTTGTTGAACTCTCCATTTGCCTGGCGTCTGCGTTTGTGTCCTGTTTGCCCCTAACCCTGATGATTATGTTGTGTGGCTGCTGACAGAACTGTGAATGCAGACAGTAGAGCTCCCACACATACTTAAATATAATGGTGGGCAGCATTGAAACCTGGAGATTAGATTGAATAATTGTGATTTGTTTCTGACTGTAGTTTTGAAAATGTCTCTGTCTTACGCCTGTGTTTAAGGTCACGGTAGAAGCTGATACTTGTCACATAAATGCTGAACCTTGTTGCTGACGTCTTTCACACGTCTGATCCTCTGAGCCTGGGTTGCTGAGTAAAGGCCAAATTGGTGCTGCAATACACATCATTCCTTGTCGTCTGTGTCAAAGCACAGGAGGGTCGATGGTGGGCCTTCTACTGCGGCTTTGACACGGCGCTAACGATGGGTCTCTATGTAAAAGCAGCTTTTGTTTAGCTTTCCTAAAGAGGAAAGCAGAAGCCAAAAGTGGATAGAGTTGCTTTTTCCAGGGTAGCTAAGGAAAAAGACTGACATGTTTTTTTGCTCATTGCACTTAACACTAGACTATTTCCATAACGGGGTGAGTACCGAGCTGGATTAGCAGCTAGCCTGAAGCTAAAGGAAAGGGCTGTTCTTCATTTCTTAGTTGTGTTGAAGAGTCAGAAGCCCACGCTGTATGAAACATTTTAGACAACAAATTCAACATTACTATGACTGGAGATAGTACTGGAGCTAAAGGCAGTACTGTGGTGGTACTCCAGATGTCAAGGCAGGATAGTCCAGCTTACTGGTTTAGACCTTTAATGTCAGTTTGAGAAACCAATGGTAGATGGGTGGTGCTTAGACCAGGACATGCTTGAGGAGTCAGGAAGTGAGTCAGAGTCAGAGTCAGCTTCATTGTCAATTTCTTCATATGCACCAGACATCCAGAGGAATCGAAATTGCGTTTCTCTCTATCCTACAGTGAAGACAAGAATCTACTGACACTGAGGTAGACTGACACAAGGACAACAATAGGACAGACAAATAGACGGCTCAAAACAGAGAGTGCACAGTGGTTGAAGACACTTACTGATCCTATTAAAGATATCAACAATGACAGTGTAGAAAGGAGTCAGTAGGAGCAGCAGAAGTTATTTGTTGGCAATAAGTGTGCAAAAATGTGCAGGTGGCAAAAAAGTCCTTCATCCTGGGGGGGGGGGCGGTGACGGGGGGGGGGGTTCTAGTACAAAAGACAGTTCCTTCTGGGGGGGGGGGTTCTAGTGCAAAAGACAGTTCCTTCTTGGGGGGGGGGGATTCTAGTGCAAGAAACAGCTTTTCGTTCCGTGGGGGGTGTGACGGGGGAGGGGGGTTAGTGCAAAAAGACAGTCCTTCATTCTGTGGGGGTGTGATGGGGGGGTGGGGGTTAGCTTCCTGACAGCCTGGTGGATGTAGCTGTTGGTGAGTCTGGAGGTGCGAGAAGGGAGGCTCCTACCCTCCCAGAGGGCAAGAGGCTGAACAGGACTACAAGTGAGATGAGAATTGTTTTGGTGCAAACTCCTGGTTCAAGGCTGGATTAAATTTGGCCCATCTGACCTGCAAGGGGATGGTCTGAGCTTGACCCAGGCGTATTCAGTTGCAGATATAACCCTAAAGCATACAAGTGCTCATACAGTCTCTAAAAATCTTCACATTTTAATGTGTGGTACTACAAATGAGAGTGATTAAGCTGTAGTACCTTCAGTGTCTTCATGTTGTGCCTTGTATGAGTGTAATATGAAATTCAAAGGTAGTGTGTAAAGACTGCTTGGATGGAAAGTGGCCTCTGCACCAACTAAAACCAAAGGAAAGGAGATAATGGTGTCGACTTGGAGGCTTCAGCCGAGTCATAACTTGAATGTAAATCTGGGCGTCCGGGATCGCAGACCTTCATTAAAGGCGCTTTAGTAGATTTATGAAGCGAGCAGTGTGCAGGAGTCATTTGTAGACGCTGCTCGCTTTCGACCTGGACATGATGAATATACTCCCTGAGCTCTGGCTGGGCTGCTCCGTCTGAAATGGAGCTGTCCAGACTTTAGTCTCTGACTCAACTCCACAGTGTTGACCTTTGACTACATACAAACAAAGGGAACCAAGTATTTTTGCCAATCTTTCTTTTACCCTGCAACATGGCTACCTTTGTCAAGACTATCAAAGCAGAGCTTTATTTGTTCATCCGGATGATGCTGTTCGAGGTGTTCAGCCCTGATTTCTCATCTCCCTCCCAATGGTAATGAATCGAGGGGATCATTTCATACTAATTGCTTTTTCAGGATGATAATCCAAGCAATAAAGTGGTAAGAGGGGGAGGGAAAATACACCCAAATGAAATGAAACACCCACTTTGGCTGTGTAGCCGGACAGAAAGGAGGCGAGGAAGTTTGAATCAATATTTCCCATTAGAGACGCGGATGTTTAAACCAACAATGGCCTGCGTTGAATGAGGTCCAAAAGCATTGTGTGTTCAGGTGTGTGGAGTAATTGAATTCTCTATTGAAAGGCTCCTGTGATTACACCGAAGAATAAAAGGAAAATGCAATCAAAGACACGGTTGTGTGGGACAAAGAGTTTCCTTCAAAGTTTGTTATGAAAGTTGCTTTGATTCATGTAATGGAGTTTATTTGTAGAGGAACTCATTGGAAGCATGTGTGTCTTTTAGTGAAAGGCTTTTGTTTTCTTTTAAAGTTTTAAGCAATACTTCACTAAAAAGAAGTATTTCTGTCTTCCGAGTACTCACTAATGGGTGTCTTGAGTTCACAGAGTTGCTACTTCTGTGTGACTCCAGAATGCAGAGAGAGGCAGACAAGTACGAAGCTCATGGAGACTGACAGCTAACAACATCTACAGTAACAAAACAGTGGCTCTGTCCACTATAATCCACAACTTTTTGATCCAACTATATGTTCAGTAATCACGATCACTTTGACTGGAGATAAAAACTCGCTGACTAACATTCTATTTTGGAACCACCATGAAAAAGCATGGACAGCTGCTTGCTAGTTAGTTTGGGTTTTTAAAAAAAAACTCCAGTCAGTGTGTTTTTTGCATGACTGTGCACTCGGCTGGATGACACTGGACGACACTGGATGACACTGGACGACACTGGATGACACTGGACGACACTGGACGACACTGGATGACACTGGACGACACTGGATGACACTGGATGACAGTGGACGACACTGGATGACACTGGACGACACTGGATGACACTGGATGACACTGGATGACACTGGACGACACTGGATGACACTGGACGACACTGGATGACACTGGATGACACTGGACGACACTGGATGACACTGGACGACACTGGATGACACTGGACGACACTGGACGACACTGGACGACACTGGATGACACTGGACGACACTGGATGACACTGCTGCTGTTGGTCGCCACCAGTCTCCATTCACTTCAAGCTAAACATACATGGCTGGTTCTTTCAACATTCTCAAGTTAGGAGGAAGAGGGAGACTTGGTGACGTACTCGCCCAGTTATTTGTGAGTATTTGAGAGGCAAATACACACTTTTTGGTTGGACGATCATGTTATGGTATGATTGCGTGTTTGTGCTGTGTTCTTATTGGTGTGTGTTCAGAGCTGCCAGGTGGTGAATTGTGTTACCAGACAGATAAAAATCAGAGCGGAAAAGGCCCTCCCAGCACTGACCCTTCCACCACCCTGCATCCATCAGTCAAGCTGTCCTCCCTCTGACTTTTCACCCTTTGATCCCTGTCTCCGACTCTGGAGGAAAAGAAAACAGGCCGGCTCTCCTGGAGAAGAAATGCCTTGAAATGTGTTCACAGTCGGAGCGCAGCCGGCTCCTCTGGAGGCCGATGGGCTGAGAAGGGACTGGCAACAAGGGCACCGATCAAATCGACAATTGCCTCTCATCTTTGATTTTGACTTTGATGTCATCTCATTTTTTTGGTAAGCTTAATACACACCGTATATTTGTTTCTATCTTAACCAAAGCAAGACAGCAAGTCTTGGCATATGAGGGGCCAAAGTTATTCATTGTTCATCCAAGTAGGAGTGACGATTCAAACAGAGCGAAATAAGCTGATTGACCACATTCTCTTCTCTGTGGTTTCACTCCCCTAATTTGCTTGAATCTCCTTTTTCTGTGGCTGAGGGTGAACTCATACAGAAGGGGGCGTCACGGCTGCGCTGAAGGGGACAATGGCAACGCAGATGCTTCCTGGGCATCTACGCTGGGTCGGGCTGCGAATCAAGATAGAAGCATGGAGGCATCAATTTACTTGTGAGAACTTTTACTTGTTCACTTTTAATGGAGTTCATGTACTACAATACATGTAGTATTACCACGTTAACAACACCGCACGTCAAACAGTGAGGTGATCTTTAAGTCATGAATCGCATTGTGTCAAAGCATTGCGGTCATTTAGTAGAATTTGTTCCTTTAAAGTTACAGATGTTTTACTGTGTGTGTGTGTGTGTGTGTGTGTGTGTGTGTGTGTGTGTGTTTGATTTCAGATGATATGTTTGTTATAGTTTTGTTTAAATGACAGCATTCCTTGCCAGCAGGAATAATAAGTAAAAACTTATTTTGGCTTTCTTTCCTTTTGTATTGACTTTATTCAATGTGGGTTTTTTGTGAAATCATAGCTAAATTTCTGAATCAACAATTTGACATGATTATATTTATTCTATGAATTCAAAGTGAACTACTGGCGACGAGTTGCAGCTAAAATTTTCTTTATTGTAGTTACAGTTTTGTACTTTAACTACACAGTAGTTTACTGTGTAGTTAAAGTTATATATGGGACTTCACAGTAATTTACGGTGCGGTTACAAATATTAACATATTTTACTGTGATGTTACAGCACATAACAGTACCTACACAGAAAATACAGTGAAGTCAAAGTGTAAGCCTGTAGCTACACATTCTACAATTGTAAGTATTACTGCAGCCTTCAGCTATCAGCTGTGGAACCGTCTCCCAGTTTCAGTCCAGGACCCAGACCCCCTCTCTAGGTTTAAGAGCAGACTAAAGACCTCCTTGTTGATCAGGCTTATAGTCAGGACTGCTTAGGCTGGCCCTTAGATCTGCTGCTGTAGGCTCAGACTGCTGGAATCTCCCATGATGCACTGGGCTTCTCTCTCCTCCTCCTGTCCTCAGACGTGTTACTTACTCCTCTTCTTCTCCCCTCATCCCAGATCCTGGTGCTGCTGGTGGAGGCTCCAGACCTGAAGAGGCTCCAGCTGCCACCCGTAGCTCCACTTGCTCACGTCCCCATCTGTCCATCAGTCTCTCCTCCTGTCTCTCTCTCTTTATCTCTGTCCCTCTCTTTCCTTCTGTCTCTCTGTCTTCCTCCATTCTCTGTCTTTGTCTCTGTCCATCAGTCTCTCCTCCTGTCTCTCTCTCTTTATCTCTGTCCCTCTTTCCTTCTGTCTCTGTCTTCCTCCATTCTCTGTCTTTGTCTCTGTCCATCAGTCTCTCCTCCTTTCTCTCTCTCTTTATCTCTGTCCCTCTCTTTCCTTCTGTCTCTCTGTCTTCCTCCATTCTCTGTCTTTGTCTCTGTCCTGCTCTCCTGCTCTCGCTCCGTCCCCACTGATCCTGGATCTGCTCCACCTTCCTGCTGGTAAAGGAAGGTTCTGGTGGCTGCTGTTGCAGGATGTGCTTGCTGATTGAGAATTGTTGGGTGGAGGTTCATTGAAGGAGGGAGGTGCTGGACCTGCTCTACTTGGAAAGAGTCAGGACAGAACTTTGGTTGGGGTTTGGTGCCACACTAATAAACCTGACGAACTACTGAGTACATGACCGTGAATGTCACAACAAGATACTGCTACGTTTTATTTTGCAATGGCAGACTTGAAGATCACATCTTTATTTGGTACAAATTGCTGCAGTAATCACACTGTAAATATTTCAGCCATTTTTAATTTAAATGTGAATGATAATTTAAGAATGACAAGTCATCTTACTGTATAATGTGAATCATATCATTATTGCAATATCAGTGAACAGAATCTCAATACTTATTCTTATTGCACATATTTCAGCCCCACCTGCCAGTGTGGGTGAGGACGACTGTCAGGAATCCCCCCATCATGAAGAAACACAATGAGCAATGGACTGTGGTGGAGTTTGAACCCTGGATAAGTAAAGCTGCTTTATTAAAGTTTAGTCAGGTTAGATTGAAATGACCATAATCATCAGAGATTGGTGTTAGAAGGAGGAATACTTCTGAATTTGTAGTGTCTTTCATTATAGAGGAGTAATGCCACTGCATTTGTAGTATCTCAATAGTCGTAACTGTACTTTATTGATGCTGCAACACTCTTGATAACAATCTGAACATCCATCCATCCATCCATCATCCATCCATCATCCATCCATCATCCATCATCATCCATCCATCCCTCCATCCTTCCATCCATCCATCATCCATCATCCATCATCATCCCTCCATCCTTCCATCCATCCATCCATCCATCCATCATCCATCCATCATCCATCATCATCCATCCATCCAGCATCATCATCCATCATCATCATCCATCATCCATCCATCATCCATCATCATCCATCCATCCCTCCATCCTTCCATCATCCATCCATCATCCATCATCATCATCCATCATCCATCCATCATCCATCATCATCATCCATCATCATCCATCCATCCCTCCATCCTTCCATCCATCCATCATCCATCATCATCCATCCATCCAGCATCATCATCCATCATCATCATCCATCATCCATCCATCATCCATCATCATCCATCCATCCCTCCATCCTTCCATCCATCCATCCATCCATCCATCCCTCCATCTTCTCCCTCTTCTCCTGTTGAGGGTGGTGGGGGTGGAGCCTATCCCAGCAGCCTTCCCCCTGGACAGGTCACCAGTCCATGGCAGGGCCAACACATAGAGACAGACAACCATTGGCTCTCCCAGCCACACCTACGGTCAATTTAGAGTCTGGATTAACCTGGTCCCTCTTGATGTTTTTGGACTGTGGAGGAAGCTGGAGTACCACAGAGAACCCAGCAGGAACAGGGAGAACATGGAGACTCACCCAGAAAGACCGGGGCTCCACCCACAACCTTCTTGCTGGGGGGCCACAGTGAGCACCACTGCTCCACCGGGCTTCCCCAATCTGAACATATTCATGTAAATTATTCATCAGGCTGCCATGACTGAATACTTCAGCAGATGCTCCCCTCAGTGCTGCAGTGAACGGAAACATCTGGCTGAAGCTTCTAAAACAGGGGTGGGCAACCCTGTGCCACGGAGGGCCGTGAGCAGGTTTTCCTTCCAACCAAACACTTTAACAGGTGATTCCACTGATTAACACTCTTCTGTGGCTGAAGGTGTGTTAATCAGTGGAATCACGAGCGAGGGATTGACCGACCAAGCCCACAGCGGTGCATACACACTCATGCTCATGGAGACATCAGGCCAGAGGCTGAGCCATGGAGGGATGTGGGTCCAGGTTCACTCCAGCTGAGGATGAGGAGTCCACACTGGATTTTGGTTGCTTGGTTACGGAGGCAGAGCAGCACATATGACTTCTCTCCATCCTACTGGGGATCCATGGACTGACACAGGAGATCCTCCCCCTCTGGGATGCAGATGAGAGAAGCCCAGAGGACTCAAATTCAGCAGACATTACTCTTTGACCTTTGTGAGGTTTGCCGGGGACACAGTGGCGAGGCGTTCATGCGACCACGGTGGCGTCATGTGCGCATCAGGCTCCCTGGAGCAGTAACACTGTGCTGCCTTGTTATGTGCGCAACATCACAACGAATCAGACTCCATCCACCACCCCTCATCTCAGGCCCCCACTGAGGGCTGCCGGGGGAGCATGTGGAGGTAATGAGACCATGGTGTTCCTCAGCCCCCCAACTCCACTACTGCACTACCACACTCACAACTGCTGGAGCCCCGGGGACCTCCATGAGCCGGGCAGTGAGGAAAGTAGGAGTGAAAGGGGGACGGGGAGTGTGAGAGGAAGAGAGACCAGGCAGTCCACCTAACCTGTGTGTGTGTGATTGTGTGTGTGTGTGTGAGTGTGTGTGAGTGTGTGTGTGTGAGTGTGTGTGTGTGTCTGTGAGTGTGTGTGTGAGTGTGTGTGTGAGTGTGAGTGTGTGTGAGTGTGTGAGTGCGTGTGTGAGTGTGCATGTGTGTGTGTGCATGCGTGTGTGAATCTGAGTGTGTGAGTGTGCATGCGAGTGTGTGTGTGAATCTGAGTGTGTGTATGCATGCATGTGTGTGTGCGTGTGTGAATGCATGCGTGTGTGAATCTGAGTGTGTGTGTGCGCGCGCGTGTGTGAATGCACGCGTGTGTGAATCTGTGTGTGTGTGCGTGTGTGAATCCGAGTTTGTGAGTGTGCACGTGTGTGTGAATGCGTGTGTGTGTGCGTGCTTGTGAATGCGTGCGTGTGTGAATCTGAGTGTGTGCGTGTGCATGCGTGCATGTGTGTGTGAGTGTGAATGCGTGCGTGTGTGAATCTGAGTGTGTGTGTGAGTGTGTGTGTGCATGCGTGCATGTGTGTGTGTGCATGTGTGAGTGTGTGAATGCATGCGTGTGTGAATCTGAGTGTGTGTGTGCGCATGTGTGCATGTGTGTGTGCGTGTGTGAGTGTGTGAATGCGTGCGTGTGTGAATCTGAGTGTGTGTGTGTGCATGTGTGTGCGTGTGTGTGTGTGAATGTGTGCGTGTGTAAATCTGAGTGTGTGTGCATGCGTGCATGTGTGTGTGAGCATGCGTGCATGTGTGTGTGTGCGTGTGCGTGTGAATGCATGCGTGTGTGAATCTGAGTGTGTGTGTGTGCGTGCGTGCGTGTGTGTGTGTGTGTGTGTGACTCATGGACTGCCAGGGGTTTTCAAAGGTCCAGAAGGAGCTGTGCCAAGTTGTGTGGAAGTTTCTGTGGTTGCCAGCAGGAAGTGTTCCTGAATCTCTCATCAGTCCGTTATGTTCTGCGTTGCTGCTCTGTTCAGGTGAGCCTTCACCTGAGGTGTGTTCTTTGCCCATCAAGGGTTCACTAACAGGTGGAGGACCAGAACACAAATGTAGAGACAGGAGCAAACAGACAAATTTTTCACTGATCAACGTCACTCCACTGCAATGAAAATCATGTGTTTCATGTTGTTCTCCCCTGGGAGGCAAATAGGCTGGTAACACAATAGACATTGAACACAAACTGGACTTAAATACACTTACAGGGGAGCTGGGAACACTGGGAGCACTGGGAGCACTGGTAGCAGAGCCGGGACTCACCAGGTGACCCAACAATATACAGGTGAGGCTCTGAAACGGTGAGTCAGCATGTGTCTGCACTTGGAAACTACTGAACAAACTATGGAGACCTCGTAGAAAGTCCTCGTGTGCTGTCTGCTGCCTTGACAAAGGCTGGGAGGCGTGTGTGACGTTCTCTGACAGCGTGGGGGCGGGGTTTCAGCAGCAACACTGTCACTGAAGGTTCATGCATGTGGCGCTGACTGTTGCTGTGGAGCTAATATCTAAACCTGAAGAAGAGAGTCCTCACGTATATTCCAGAGGGACCTGGTGTGTTCTAGGTGGGCCTGGTGTGTTCTAGGGGGACCTGGTGTGTTCTAGGTGGGCCTGGTGTGTTCGAGGTGGACCTGGTGTGTTCTAGGTGGGCCTGGTGTGTTCAAGGTGGACCTGGTGTGTTCTAGGGGGACCTGGTGTGTTCGAGGTGGGCCTGGTGTGTTCGAGGTGGACCCGGTGTGTTCGAGGTGGACCCGGTGTGTTCTAGGTGGACCTGGTGTGTTCCAGAGGGACCTGGTGTGTTCTAGGTGGGCCTGGTGTGTTCCAGAGGGACCTGGTGTGTTTTAGGTGGGCCTGGTGTGTTCTAGGTGGACCTGGTGTTTTTCCAGAGGGACCTGGTGTGTTCTAGGTGGACCTGGTGTTTTTCCAGAGGGACCTGGTGTGTTCTAGGTGGACCTGGTGTTTTCCACATGGACCTGGTGTGTTCCAGAGGGACCTGGTGTGTTCTAGGTGGACCTGGTGTGTTCCACAGGGACCTGGAGTTTTTCAGGCTGCACAGTTTCTTTATTGTACTTGTTAACAGGCTCAGTTATTGGTCAGTGAGCATGAAGGGGCGGGGCCAACCCGATATCTGCGTTGTGAGGCACGGCTGCTGAGAGAAGTACTGTTTGTCAACCTGATCATATGATCATAACCTGATCAAAGTTATTTTGTTCTAATCGATAATTTGTCATCAAAATTATTCCATTCACATTTGACAAAGAGGTTTTGTAACTGGGGTCATTTTGGCTCCAGTACATCAGGATCCTGAGTGCCTCAAAGCCCATCAGACACTCGTCGGTCAGTAAATAACTCTGCAGTCACTATCTTTAGCTGCCATGGGTTACGACTGGGGTTGCTGCTCCCACATGACTCATCTAATTACAAGGTTGGTGCACCCAAAGCTGAGAAAAAAATACTTTTTCTCACAGCACTTGAGGTTTGGAGATCTCCTTCTCCAACATGCTGAGCCCCGTCCAGGGGAGTGTCTCTGAATGAACCTGGACTCTTTTCCAGTCTTTCTCACAGAAGGCCTCAGTTTCAATGGTTCAGTCTGCACTCTGCTCCCTTCATCCCTCAGTAGTTTCCACTCCACCTCACCTGTCTGCCTGCCGCCCATCAGCCAGCCTGAGCACCGGTCAACCTGGTGTTTATCATTAATGGTTGACTGGTATAAGTGGTAAATACCAGTCAACCTGGTGTAACAATAATGATAATAATAATAACTTGTATTTATATGATGCCTTTCAGAGGTGCTTAACGTAAGCACAGGCCGACGTGCTCCACAGAGCAGCTCCACTCTGAGGAGGAGCTCCACGATAGACAGGAACCTGGGATTCTCTCACCTGGGCCCATCACACACGGCCTCACCTTTAATGCTGCGTCAGGTGTTGTACAGAACAAAGGCTTTGTTGATACACAATATCAACATTTCTCATCAAAATCCCTTCATCTTCTTCCCAACACACCTCAAAAGAAGAGTTCTCATCATTTTCTTCAAAGGTATCAAGCCTCATATATCAGAACCAGGTTTCACTGATAACTTTGTCCTGCCACTGACAATCAGCCGTCAGGATGAAGGATCGTCACCAGTCAGTTCACCGTTTAACCGTCTACGCTTTGATCGTGATCGCCAGTTAAAGGGACACTGCAACATTTAAGGAATTCTTGTTTGTTTGTTGTTTTGTTCACTGTCTCATGAGCCAGACTAGAAGATAGAGATCATTCAGTGCTAGTTAGCTTGGTACAATGAACAGTAGTGGATGGGAAGTGTTAGCATTCCTCTTTCAAATGTCATCAAATACCTTTTCCTCCACCTGCATTTAGAAAATGAGGATGGTGTTAAGCATTCGTGTGGAAACGGTTTAAAATCATGACACGGATCGTGGACAGAACAGAGACAAAGACAGAGAATGGAGGAAGACAGAGAGACAGAAGGAAAGAGAGGGACAGAGATAAAGATAAAGAAAGGAGGAGAGACTGATAGACAGACACAAAGAGAGAATGGAGGACGACAGAGAGACAGGAGGAAAGAGAGGGACAGAGATAAAGAGGGAGAGAAAGGAGGAGAGACTGATGGACAGACACAAAGACAGAGAATGGAGGGGGACAGAGAGACAGAAGGAAAGAGAGGGACAGAGATAAAGAGAGAGACAGGAGGAGAGACTGATGGACAGAGACAAAGACAGAGAATGGAGGAAGACAGAGAGACAGAGGGAAAGAGAGGGACAGAGATGAAGATAAAGAAAGGAGGAGAGACTGATAGACAGACACAAAGAGAGAATGGAGGACGACAGAGACAGGAGGAAAGAGAGGGACAGAGATAAAGAGAGAGAGAAAGGAGGAGAGACTGATGGACAGACGGGGACGTGAGCAGGTGGAGCTACGGGTGGCAGCTGGAGCCTCTTCAGGTCTGGAGCCTCCACCAGCAGCACCAGGATCTAAGATGAGGGGAGAAGAAGAGGAGTTAGTAACACGTATGAGGACAGGAGGAGGAGAGAGAAGCCCAGTGCATCATGGGAGATCCCCAGCAGTCTGAGCCTATAGCAGCAGATCTAAGGGCCAGCCTAAGCAGTCCTGACTATAAGCCTGATCAACAAGGAAGGTCTTAAGTCTGCTCTTAAACCTAGAGAGGGGGTCTGGGTCCTGGACTGAAACTGGGAGACGGTTCCACAGGAGGGGAGCCTGATAGCTGAAGGCTCTGGCTCTCATTCTACTGTTAGAACTCTAGGAACCAGCAGGAACCCTGCATCCTGGGAGTGAAGGGTTCTAGCTGGATCATAGGGGACTAGGAGCTCTGTCAGGGATGAAGGAGCCTGATTGTTGAAGACTTTGATGGTAGAAGAAGAATTTTAAATTCTGTTCTGAATTTGACAGGGAGCCATGCAGAGAAGCAGTCCAGGAGAGACCTGGTCTCTGCTACCAGTTCTAGTCAACACGTGGCAGCAGCGTTCTGGACCAGCTGGAGAGTCTTTAGGGACTTATTAGTCCAGCCTGGTAGAAGGGAGGTGCAGTAATCCAGCCTGGAAGTGACAGAAGCAGGGACTAGTTTTTCTGCATCTTCTTGAGCCAGGATGTGTCTGATCTTAGCGATGTTACGGAGATGGAAGAGGGCGTCCTGGAGATTTGTTGAATGTGGGAGTTAAAGGATCCTGGTCAAAGAGAACTCCTAGGTTCCTTACGGTGGTGCTGGGGGCCAAGGTGGTGCCATCCAGGGTACCTGTCTCATCAGATCAGGTGGTCCTAAGTTGGTTCAGGCCCAGAATTTAGCAATAAGAAATAGCTATCGCTGTCCCAAAACCAATGTCCACATTTCCCCTAACAGTCCATGTGTGCAGCGGCGTTGACTGGTGACTCGTTCTCAGGGGCGTGACTGTTTGTTACAGTCGCCCTCCTGTGATGTTCAGAGGTTTTAAAGAAATGGCCAGGATTTAATTTGCAGGTTTTCCAACAGTCTTGACCCAGCAGCCTCTTGTTTGACTGCCAGGTGAGACCGACGCCCTCCAGAGAGGGGGCGGAGCTGCAGCTCTGGCAGCTGCTGTGTCTCTTTCCCCAAGTTAGAGCAGGTAGACCTGTAAACGTTGAAGCAAATTTACAAACAGACACTATTCATCATCCTAATATAATTTAGAAACAAGAATAAAAACCAATGAATATAGCCTTACTTGAAAAATATTAACCCTTTCAAAGGAGAGCTATTTAGAGCATATGGCCAAAGCTGCTTGGCTATGCTCCACTGGGACAGTTTCCAGTATATCCATTCACAGCCATCTGACACCCAGCAGCCAATCAGATTCAAGTTTTCCCCCAAAACATAGATTACAATCATATCATCGTCTTCTATATATGTGCTGCATATGCGCAAATAATTCTCAAAGCAATTTTATGGAGTTTAGGGGGGCAGCTCTTGTTCAGGCTCTGGTTGCTCGTTCTGAACCTGCTGGGTTTTGGCAACATTTTAGTTTCAGCACAAATTAAAGTGGTGAACAGGAGGAAGTGTGTTGGGCAGCATGTGGCCCAGCAGCTCAAGCTGTTAGCAGCTGAGGAGGGTCTACGGGGGCCTCGGGGGGCTGCTGCAGCAGTCTGTCTGTCCTTACCTATTTCCCTTCTTCTGTGCTGTCTTCAGGGACGTCTCCTGTTGGTGCAGTGTTTGCTGTGAGAGCTGCGTCTGGTTTTCCATCTGTGCCGTTTCACAGTGAGCTAAACTGCAGTCAATGTCACACAAGAAGTTGCTGAATTATTAAGAGTTCCCGATTTGCTGTGCACTGCACATCTTTGATCCATCTGTTGGAGGACCGCTCATATATGGCACAGTACCTGCTGCAATTGCTGGCAATCTGTCGCATATCAAAGTTTGATGGTTCACACATTTGTTGTCACCAGAGAGAAGTGTGACTCCATGTTACCCACAAGTGTCACCCAGAGCCAGGAGGAAGTTGTGCCTCGATGATGCCAATGGGAGAAGAACCCTCTTTAAATCCAGACATTTCAGATTAGGTGAAGTGTAGTACCAGCTCCCAACTGCCTGCGCTTATTGGCAATTTGTTTTCTTGAACAAGGAGAAAGAGATAATGAGAGTGAGAGGGGGAGAGACAGAGGGGTAAAAATAGCAGCTCACTAGCACCCTCCTCATCATCCGGCCCATTTCCTCAAGGTGACATGGTGTAAAGGTTAGTGCTGTAAGGAACATTGTGTCACCCCAGGCTCCATCATGGCAGCAGTAATCAACATGCTTTTATTAAGCGCTTTTGTCCTCTGACCTGTAGCTGGTGTCGGCATCCTTGTCAGAGCAGACCTGAGTACATTGCAACACAGCTGCCAAATATTCACCCCAAGGATTGTTTTTTTTTGCAAACGTTACAGCATATTGTGCACAATATAAAAATTCATCATAGAACAACAACTGGAAACGATGACATAAAATATTTCGTCTCTTCTCTCACCAACTCTGATTCTGAAAAGGTATGTTTCTATACGATACATATATTATACATTTTTATGGAATTGTCTGGATGCTCTTCAAGAGACATGCCAAACTTTCAGGCTGGGGAGTGTTAGCATCAGCTAGCTCAGGTCCAGGCTGATAATTGGCTTAGCCCAATGGCTGGTAGTGGGTGGGAAGTGTTAGCATCAGCTAGCTCAGGTCCAGGATGCTGGTGTGTCCAGCAGGAATCCTCCTCCTCCTCATGATCAGTAGCAGCAGTCGCTCTTCTAGTCCTCAATAAACGTTTGGTTCTGTTGACCCAAGTTCCAATGGTGCTTTGGAGGTGCTGCGTGAAATCACTGCGCCCAGTCAGGAAAGTAGTTCCGGCTACGTTTCTGAATCTAACATCTCATTATACTATTTTTTTATTCCGTAACATACTGTATGTTATTAACAACCCTCAAATTAATTCAAGCAAATTTCTATGAATTCTGACAGAGGTGTGCTAAATCTGTCGTTTAAATGGCAGTCATCATGCTAAGTTCACTAGCAGGGGTCTCAGCCCCCGCAGGAGGGGCTCTTCCTGGCTCAGGAGATCATGGACATGAGCGTATTTCTCAAAAGCCACTAAGACGTTTTTTTCAATCCAAGAAGTAATTTTGCACCGTGTGTTTGCCTAAAGGCTGGAAATATCAAGGTTTTGACCAAAAGTGTGTCATGATTTTAAATGAAACTTCACTTAAAAAGGATATTTCACTTCCCAAGTACTCACTAACAGGAGTACTCAGCTCACTAGGATGTTTTTCCCTCCTACATCACTTCTTAATGACTCCAGAATGCAGGAAGAACCAGCCACATATATTTAGCTTGAAGCTAAAGGAGACTGATGTGAACAGCAGCTAAACTCTCCAGAAACGTCTGTTTCCAACTATACAGGTGGTCTGGAGAATCCAGGTCTCCTTGATCCAGATGGATGCTCAGAGATCCACGAACAGTTTAATTGCAAATTGAAACTAACCAGACCATTGTTGGTTCCGGTTCTGGTTCGTTGAAAGTAGCGCTTAGAGTGACTAGCAACTGAATTCAGTTGAACCAGCTGGACCAGCCAATGCATCAGGTTCATGACACATGTGACTAGAACATCCCTGAAACCTCCAGGTCAAGTGTGAAGCCTGGAGGTGACTTGTGTTGTCAAGTGGCACCGGACCGGTTCCCTCCACTGGTGTGGAAGGACGTTTGCTACCAGCAGCAGAGGAAATCGGCTTCCTGACACTTGGTCGTTGCATCATGTGGAATCAATTTGACACTTGTCCCCTGGCCCATATGACTTATTTACAGTCTCAATCCATCATCCATCTATCCATCCATCCATGACCTATCTATCCATCCATCCATCCATCCATCCATCCATCCATCCATCCATCATCCATCCATCCATCATCTATCCATCCATCCATCCATCCATCATCTATCCATCCATCCATCTATCCATCCATCCATGACCTATCCATCCATCCATCATCCATCATCTATCCATCCATCATCTATCCATCCATCCATCCATCCATCATCCATCATCTATCCATCCATCCATCCATCAATCATCCATCCATCCATCATCCATCCATCCATCCATCATCTATCATCCATCCATCCACCATCTATCCATCCATCCATCACCTATCTATCCATCTAGCCATCCATGTATCCATCCATCATCTATCCAGCCATCCATCATCCATCTATCCATCCATCCATCACCTATCTATCCATCCATCCATCCATCCATCATCTATCATCCATCATCCATCGATTACCTATCCATCCATCATCTATCCATCCATCCATCCATCATCTATCCATCCATCCATCATCCATCTATCATCCATCCATCCATCATCCATCTATCATCCATCCATCCATCCATCATCCATCCACCCATCCATCCATCAATCCATCCATCCATTCATCCATCATCGAACCATCCATCCCTCCATCATCGATCCATCATCCATCCATACATCCATCATCACCTATCCATCCATCCATCTCCCATCTATCCATTCATCAATCATCTGTCCATCATCCTTCCATCATCCATCCCTCCATCATCCATCTATCCATCATCCACCATCCATCCCTCCATCCATCCCTCCATCTTCTCCCTCTTCTCCTGTTCAGGGTGGTGGGGGTGGAGCCTATCCCAGCAGCCTTCCCCCTGGACAGGTCACCAGTCCATGGCAGGGCCAACACATAGAGACAGACAACCATTGGCTCTCCCAGCCACGCCTACGGTCAATTTAGAGTCTGGATTAACCTGGTCCCCTCTTGATGTCTTTGGACTGTGGAGGAAGCTGGAGTACCAGAGAGAACCCAGCAGGAACAGGGAGAACATGGAGACTCACCCAGAAAGACCCCGTGCTGCAACCGGGGCTCCACCCACAACCTTCTTGCTGGGGTCCACCGTGAGGACCACTGCTCCACCTTTATTTACAGCACCTCCATATTATTTTGATTTCAAAGAACAGCAAAATAAAACAAAGCAGCATTTCTCTCAAGATGCAACTCAGTGGTGGTCTTGGTCCAAGGGGACCAGCTCTTCCTCTTTGACTGTTTTCCTCGTCTTGGTCCTTGTAGCTGCCTATCAGGCAGCAGGAAGCAGAGACCAGGTCTCTCCTGGACTGCTTCTCTGCATGGCTTCCTATCAAATTCAGAATAGAATTCAAAATTCTCCTTCTTACATACAAAGTCCTCAACAGTCAGGCTCCTTCATCCCTGACAGAGCTCCTAGGCCCCTATGATCCAGTTAGAACCCTTTGCTCCCAGGATGCATGGTTACTGGTGGTTCCTAGAGTTTCTAAAAGTAGAATGGAGCCAGAGCATTCAGCTATCAGGCTCCGCTCCTGTGGAACCATCTCCCAGTTTCAGTCCAGGACCCAGACCCCCTCTCTAGGTTTAAGAACAGACTAAAGACCTTCCTTTTTGATCAGGCAAATAGTTGGGCTGCTTAGGCTGGCCCTTAGATCTGCTGCTATAGGCTCAGACTGTTGGGGGATCTCCCATGATGCACTAGGCTTCTCTCGACTCCTCTCTGTCCTCCTATATTTGTCATACATAAATCATACTCATACATGTTACTAACTCATCTTCTTCTCTGGAGCCTTCAGGCTCCCCTCATCCCAGATCCTGGTGCTGCTGGAGGAGGCTGCAGACCTGAAGAGGCTCCAGCTGCCACCTGTAGCTCCACCTGCTCACGTCCCCGTCTGTCCATCAGTCTCTTCCTTTTCTCTCTCTCTTTATCTCTGTCCCACTCTTTCCTTCTGCATAAATGTCTTCCTCCATTATCTGTCTTTGTCTCTGCCCCACTCTCCTGCTCTCTTTCCCCCCAACCGGTCAAAGCAGAAGGCCGTCCCCACTGATCCTGGATCTGCTCCACATTCCTGCCTGTTAAAGGAAGGTTTTTGTCACCGCTGTTGCAGGATGTGCTGCTGATGGAGAATTCTTGGGTGGAGGTTCATTGAAGGAGTGAGGTACTAGACCTGCTCTACCTGTAAAGTGTCATTAGATAACTTCTGTTGTGATTTGGCGCTAGACAAATAAAATTGACTTGACTTGACTTGGTGTGTTCATAGAGCTGGGCATGAGAAGGACTGGTTGGTGTTTGCTTGTGTGTCTGCTCGCTGCCTCCAGTTGGGAGGTTCTTGCCAGTGTTCTTTGGCAGACTTTGTTCTTGACATTTCCATGATTCATGCCTGGTGTGATGCTGCCGGGAGGCTTGCAGAACCTTTACTGAGAACAAGGCTGCAGTGGTCTGTGTGGCCAGAGAGCATCATCAGACCACAGTCTACTCAGTGTGTGTGTGTATCAGTGTGTGTATCTGTATGTGTGTGTATCAGTGTGTGTATCTGTATGTGTGTATCAGTGTGTGTATCAGTGTGTGTGTATCAGTGTGAGTATCTGTGTGTGGGTGTATCAGTGTGAGTATGTATCAGTGTGTGTGTATCTGTATTTGTGTGTATCAGTGTGTGTGTCTGTATGTGTGTGTATCAGTGTGAGTATGTATCAGTGTGCGTATCTGTATGTGTGTGTATCAGTGTGAGTATGTATCAGTGTGTGTTTATCTGTGTATGTGTGTGTGTGTGTTTCATTACTAACACGATGGGCTGCCATAAAGGAAACCTCTCTACTGCGCTGTTCTTCCAGCATGTCCTCATTGTTCTAGTTCTGCACAAACTTTCTTGCCTGAGAACTTGTTCAGAGTGGTGCTCACTCGCGTTGAGAAACCCACACAGTGTGCGCTGGCGTTTCATGTTCTAGAGGAATCATGTTCCAGTGCTTTGGGGAGACGATGGTGGGCTATGAATGACAAATAGATGTGAGTCAGTGCCGTTGAAGTGTCTTGGCTGTGTTGCCGTTATTAAAGCCGCGGTAGCTGGAGAAATGGATCCAAAGTATTCTGTTGATCTTCCTGCAGGCAGATATCAAAGCCTGGACAGCAAACGAATGGTAAGTACTTGGGGACAGGGCGGTCCCTGGAGCAAAGCGCGGCAGAGATGAAGGGTGTGGAGGAGATGAAAGGCGGGAGTGAGGGAGAGAACTGAGGAAGATCGAGAGACTGTGTGTCTGTGTACTCGTGTGCGCTGGAAGAATTACTTCAAAGACCCACAGAGCAAAGGCTGCTTTGCCTTCCCAACCCCCCAACCCACCCCCACCCACTGTTCTCCACAAAGCTCCTCTGGTGTTGGATCTCCCTTCCTCTTCTTTATGATTATTCATCTGTCGCTGCTCAAAGGCATCAGGCCTGCTGGGTTCTGCAGGGCACCGCTGACATGAATATTTCTGCTGCATCAGAGACGTTCACCGCCGGGGCCTCGCCGTGCTTCAGCCGTAATTGAGCACATGATCCCTCGAGCTTCCCACACACTGCAGCGTCGGCTCCATTATGGACTGCAATATGCCCCATTTGCAAAAATGTTTTTTGGCCAAGGACCTCATATGAGACTTGGAATGACTTCACCCAAAAAGTGAAGTCAAATAGTTGAGTGTCTTGATCTCATTAAATCGTGTTCACATACATCATGAAGTAAACTTTGAAGTTTGTTCTCTGGATCATTTGTGTTTATATGTCTCTCGAGATCAAGAATCCCCTGAAGAGAGAGAGAGAGAGGAATACTGCTACTACTAATGTTTATGTACATTTGAAGCATCTTTTAACCGAGAATGTAAAGTGTAGTTTAGCAGACTCATTGTTGAGCTGGTGGATGTGGGCAGTGAACATGGGCTGGTTAGTTAACTCTGCTTGCTAGCAGGAGCTCACAACTCTGACAGTGCCACCTCTACGGAGACCTTTCAGCCACCTGATTGACCAGCGTCAAGCCTCGAGCAGACCGACTGGACAGCTAGACACGCTAGCTAGCATGCCTTCATCTTGTGGTTGGCAGCCATTAGATTCAGGCCAGTGCAAGGAACATTCTCAAAAGACAACTGAGAGGACATTACACTTCTTGGGTGAAGTAAAGTTTCTAAATTCTACATTCCTAAAATAATATTTAGCGCCAACAAAAATGGTAGAGGCGTTGACATCCCGACATAAACAGTAAGACAGCATGCTTTAACATTTTCAGGGGCTTGCAGCGTTACTGTGGGTGTTTGACGTGTCTTTTTCCAAGTGTATCAGCCCTCGACTAAGTGACTCTCCAGTCATGCCGAGTCTTTCAGCTGCCATGATGCTGATCATGTTGCTGTTTGAAGAAGAAGCAGCTTTCCTGGGGGTACAGATGGCTCCGCGCCTCCTCAGATTGTGAGAGGAGGAGCAAGAGCTGCATGGTGAGAGACGAGTCAGGGGGGTTTCTTTGGGGGAATTTGAGGAAATCAAAGCTTTGTTTGTGCTTTGAGGCATAGGTGAGTGAGAACAAGCGCTGTCATAGAAGGAGAAGCTGTCAGTCTCTGATGGCGCCACTGGTTGTCTACACTTGACAATCCATGGTTCTCCTTTCAGACGTATTTGTGTCTCATCATCTCAAACTTGGTTTAATTCTTGAGCACCTCCAGCGGCGAAAGGGCTCTCACACCAGAAAAGCCCGACCTGACGTGGGTTTTTCACTTACAACAAATCAACTTTCCAAATGTTGAATTCAAATACAGTGTTGGGCACGTTACTTTGAAAATGTAATTAGTTACCGTTACTAGTTACTTCTCCCAAAAAGTAACTGAGTTACTCCACTATGAAAGTAACTAGTTACCAGGGAAAGTAACTATTGTGTTACTCTTTCTTCTTTTAAGTTTAAAAATGTCAAAGAATTAGGATTTTTTCAGAAAAATCCAGCTGTGGCTGCTTGGACGCGTGGCTCCTGTCCTTCTTTGTTAGCGGAGCTCCCGTTAGCGGCACCTGTTGCTGTCACCGTTAGCGGTGTCAGCGGTGCTTCTGGCCTCTAGTTTAGCAGAAGCTTGGGCTGTCCAGAGGCGCCTCACTAAACTGGAGCTGCTGACACTGGACGTTGAAGGCCTCTTTGCTCAGGGACGACATCACCTACACTCAACATGGACGTTTGACCTTAAACCTCCATGAAGTTAAAGTAGTGCCTATACTTCCATCTTGAAAACACCGTCTTTCACCTCGACTCCGGACTCACCATCTCTGATAGTTTGTGTGTGTGTGCTGCTACGTGCTGGTTTGCGTGTCAACACACGCCCACCTGATGTCACTGGTTGGCTCAACATGAAATCTTACTCTCTCTTAGCCAATCATCATTACTGACGCGGTTATCTCACCCCTCGCCAAAGGAGAAAAAACACACACCTTTGCGGTTCTTGTGTCTGTGAGCCGAGTTGGATGACAGCTTCAATGAGGAGCTTCAGTAACACGTCGTAACGGCGTGTTGGTAACAGTAACGGCAAAGAATCACAACAAAAGTTATGTTATATGTTCGGTGTTGGGTCATTGTTAGTTTTGATGTCTTGTGCTTGTCCTGTTCACAGTCTGGTCTCAAGTTCTCCAGTCTCCAGTCACGTGGTCAGTCTCCAGTGAAGTCTCCAGCCTCACGTCAAGTCTCCAGCCTCACGTCAAGTCTCCAGCCTCATGTCAAGTCAAGACTCCAGCCTCACGTTAAGTCTCCAGCCTCACGTGAAGTCTCCAGCCTCACGTTAAGTCAAGTCTACAGCTTCATGTCAAGTCTCCAGCCTCATGTCAAGTCAAGACTCCAGCCTCACGTCAAGTCTCCAGCCTCATGTCAAGTCAAGTCTCCAGCCTCACGTTAAGTCAAGTCTACAGAAGATGTGATGTTGGTCTGTAGTTGGTACAACTTCTGGATCCAGGCTTGTTTTTGAGGAGGGTTTAATTCCTGCTACTTTGAAGGACTGAGGGACGGAACCAGATACCAGCGCCACATTGATCATATCTAAGAGGGAGGGGCTAACGAGGGGAGAGGGTCTTGGAGCAGCTTAGTTGGGATGGGGTCTAGGAGACAGGTGGCGGTTTAGAGGAGGACATTGTTTTACTGGGTTGGTGGAGCATCCCAGGTGTGTGTCTGGCCTGCAGGTGTCTCTGAGGTTAACCTGGTGTCAGCTGATGGCAGAAGGAGATGAATTTGACCTCTAATAGTAGAATTTGATCATTAAAAGTTGATAAAGTTGTTACTGCTGAGGGAACCAGGAATACTTGGTTCAATAGAGCTGTGGCTTTCTGCCAGTCTGGCAACAGTGCTGAAGAGGAACCTGGGCTGGTTCTGGTTCTCCTGCCCATAATCTACTGTAACTACTAGTAGCTAAGATTACTGGGAAAGTTCCTAATGTTGCGTGTTACTGTGAACGGAGCGTGGAGTGACCTTTTATCTATTATCTGTTAATTATGTCTGTAAAGTCCCTCCCTAGCTCCAGGATTTTACTGGAAACAAAATGTACGTTTCACCGACCTACAAATTTTGTCAAGGTAACACACTTGGCAGCTCATCACACTGTACTGACCCAGATTGTTATTACATCAAACCAGCAAAGACCGGCCTCGTCACCGTGGTAGATCAACAAAGGGGACCGGCCTTGTAGCATGAGTGCACAGTTGTTAACATTTAGAAGGGGTGAAATAGTTACGAGCACATAAAATTTGATTGCCCCCTTTAGACAACTCAGCAGCCAGTATAAAGTTCACACTCTGTGGGATCAATGGTTCCCTTTTTCTATTGTTCACTATATCTCAATATCCGTGTTTTACGTCTCTCTGGTGGGTTGTAGATCTGAGTTCATGTTGAAGTAATAGCCGCCTCTCTCAGAAATACTGTCTCTGATGCCACATGCTTTACATCCATAGTGTATTTATCCAGGTGGAGGTGTCGTAAACTTCTTTCAAGTTTCTAATATTAGCTCACTCAAAACCTAAATATCAGCCTGTGAAATAACAGTAATTCACTCTTGTCTGTAAAGTGATGCCTGTTGTTTTTCATGGTCGGTTCACGCAGCAGTACATCATTGCAGATTTGATGAACGAGGCCCCAGGGCTTTGTAAAGCACCCTGCACACACTCAACCTGCCGGTGCCTGATCCACACGGTGAGTGTACATGTTTGGGGAGGCGGGATCATAATTAGGAGGGAACACAAAGGCAGTTTGAGAGGAGGGCGACGTGTTAATGGGTTGATGTGTGAGAGCTAATCACCACCCGGCCATTAACCACACGCCGGTACCACCGGGCTCTTTCCTGGGGTTAACTAAACTGAGCCGTGACACATGACTGGGCTTTATGGGGTCCAGGCAGGGAGACGAGGCCCACGGATGACACTAAAGAGCCCATAATAATGACAGCAATTACAACAATCGGCTTAAACAAATGAGAGCGCACTGAAACCTCATCATACTCTGATCAGATTGACCCTAATGAGATAAAGATGCCAATTAATCCTGTGTTAATTGCAGTGGCACGTTGGAGGAAAACACCGAAATATGCACATGCAAATGTACGGCAGAGCCCACGGCGTCGTCCAGGACCCAAACTGCAGAGCGTTGAGAGCATATTTACATAATGATGATGGTGATGATGGTTGTGTGGGTAAAGATGATGATGATGTGCAGTTTTACTGTAGATTTGAATGATGGCCTGTCCGAGTTGATCACTAGGTGTTCTTCCTCTCACTCAGACAGACGTGGCCAAAGTCAGACTGATATCTGCATTAAGGTGAGCTCTGGTGACTGATGCGTCCTCTAATGATTGCGGATGTCACGGCAGCTAACCTCTCTGAGTACCGCGCCTCAGCCCCAAAGTGCTGAGATGACGCTGTCCAGTTGGTGACCTCATTATGGCTATTACTGCAGTCGGGAAATTTATAGCGTACATGTCTGTGATGACAAATTCTATAAATCATTGCATTAAGTCCTGCTCAACAGTCCTCAGCTGTAACGTTCTCATCAGCAGCAATGCCACCCCAATCCATTTTCTTTCATGTTCTCTAATTGCTACCCTCATAGTTTTGCTCTTTTTCTTCCCCGTGTTGACGTGCAGTAATAGTCGGTCCATCCAAAGTGGCTGCGTTTTTGCCTCTGCCGTTGCTCGGGCCATTTTCATTTCATCTGGAGAGGTCTTGGCTCTTCACCACACTGACAGCATTCCCCTAAATCATCCTCATGTGTAATTGCTCCTTACTTACCCAAATGGCTGTGGCCTTCTCTATTTGCCTAAGAGCATTTGCGCTGGCCTCCCAGGTTTTCAGACTCCTGGTTCCTACCGCTCTGACTGGTCTGTCAGGCTGAACTCAGTGTCACTTGCATTGTTATGATTGTCCAGGGCAACATCAACCTACAGTAAATGTGTTGGTTTGCATGTTGAGGCTGTGAAGGAAAACCTTGAAATTTGTAACATTTACCTTGACACACGGGAAAATCCTCCGAGACCTTCCACGAAAACAGACCAGAGGCGAAAAAGACACACCGAACTTAGGAGGGAGAGACCAGGGTTGCATCCCAACACCCACATCTCTTTTTTTGCTCAATGATATTTGACGAACTTTGGTCCTCAGCTGGAGCGGGAGAGGGGCCAGAAAGCAGCAGAAGCAGAAATGCACCCACTTTACGAAAAGCGAGTAGAGCCAGAGGACAAAGCTCATGACATTCTGCTCAATATTGGCTCACAGCTGAAAGAACAAGATTGTGAATAAAATGTTCAGGAGGGTGCTGGTGATAAAACTCCAGAGAGAAGCCACTCAGGCTGACTGTTCTTTATTGTATTGTATTTTTTTGTGCTAAGCTAACTTGTGTTAGTCTCAGTGCCTTCTGGAAGGGTCTCTTCCTTCTACTCTGGCTCTTGCGATGATGAACAAGAATCATATTTCCCAAAAAGTTGGCAGGTTCCTTTGGTGGCCACATAGCATGCATGAAGAGAAGACCTTCAAAGTAAGATTTGTTAACAACCTGTATTGAGCAGGAACGTGTGAACGCACCATGTTTTGCCTCTGAATCGCATCCACGAGCTGCATGCATTGTTTCCTGTGAGTCCCTTTAAATAAGCTGCCACTTCCAGTAACGTTGATAGCTGTGATATTTTTCTTGTAGTTGCTCAAGAGATGAAAGCAGACATGACAGAGAGATGTTGTACGTACACGCGCGCGCGCACACACACACACACCCACACACACACACACACACACTCTCTCTCTCTAAGCAGCTAGCAGATTTTGGCTATTCTTTGATAGTGATGATGCCTCACTTTTTAATTGAGATTCTGAGGTGAGTGAAGCCTGCTTGGTTCCATGAACAACCCAACAACCCTAGACTTCTCCCTTACACACATGAGCATTGATAAATCCCCACCCCGCTTGAAAAATCTGCCCGGGGGGGGGGGGGGGGCAGACCCACTCAGTGCCAGAAACGCATCACTTAACCCCGCGGCTCTTCCTCGCCTTCACTGGGCATGAAAAGCCAGAAGTCTCTCCCAGTTAGACCCTGTCTGTCTTGCCTGGATCGATTTTGTGACAATGGTAGAGTCCAGCATCAAATCAAGTAGCAACCAGAAAGTTTCAATTAGCTCTCTTTTTTCTCCTCAGATGAAATGAAAGGCTGCAGCTTCTGCTCTGTCGTTCTTGCTCGCCCCTGTCACACTAATGGCCAAGGCTACACAGGAGGAAGAAGAAGAGGGCCCAGAAGAGGAAGAGGTAGAAAGACCGCAGGCCCAAACTCTTCGAAAAATCACGTCTAAGTAGGTTTGTTGTTCAGAAACATCAAATTGTGGCACGCGTCAGCGAGGCACGTAGCCAACAGTAATTTGCACATAATCGTAATTAGAGACCAGGTCTGTTTAATCCGCTGCTACAAAAACAACCTAAAAATAAAAGCATGACGTGCTTCTAATGAACCAGCCAACAGAGATAGAACATGTGATGTGGCTAAACCTGTTTGTGTGAACAGTTGCATTTGAATATTTGTCATGGAACGAGCGGCGACCATAATGAGGAGTGTGGGTTCAGCCGACACTGATTGGATTAGTTGAGGTTTCTCGTCTTTTGACTTGTGCAGACTTCTAATGGAGACGGAGCTGCCTCTAAAGTGATTACTGTCTTATTTAATCATTTCAGGAGAATTTGTTCTAATCAATTCTGCAAGTGTGCTGCCAGATGTTTGGAGTTTCTATAATTGAGTTATTTCAGTCAGACAAACAAAGATGTGTTTGGTCTAATTAGACGCCGTTGTCAGGGAAATCAAGAATTCTTCAACCGGGAGCTGAACGCTTTTAATACGCTATTGAGTGATGTATCATTTTTAGAATTAATTTCTGATGCAATAAAAACTTGTCTGATCTTTGGATGTTCCTGTTCATCAAGAGCTGTCATTTATTTCTGTCATACTTCTCCCAGAACAAACTGTTTAGAGAGGACATTGTTTGTCTCCGTTTGATCTTCCTGCAGCAATCAGACTCAAGGATATTTATAGTATCTCCCTCAATCTTGGAAGGGTTTATTATCTCTCTGTGGTGGGATGCAGATCATTTGTGTTTTTGGGATGTTAAAGTGCATAAGCATCTCAAATACATACACAGCTTTGAAGCCTCTTCATTTGGGGTGGAATTCCGGGCTGACACCCCCCCCCCAGATACACTGGCTAATTACTCAGTCAGTCCAGCATTGGCAGGTAGTTGCTCACATATTGATCAAAGCGCTTAAGGCAGGAAATTAATCAGCCGTTCAATCTGCTGAGCTCAAAATATGAAATCTCAAGCCCAGAAATATGGATGATGTCGCGTTGAGAAAGTAATTTATCTCTCTTCTAAGAGGACCTCAGGGAGCACGCCACACTGCAGTGATGCTGTTTGAGGAGGCGCTCTAATTACTGTCCAGCCAGAAAGATCCAGGGCACCTTTCAGGTGAAACCACCCTGAATGTAAAAACCCAAACTCCACTCAGTGATACTTGTGCTAGAGTGCATCATCCATCTAGATGGTTTTCTAGAGATGGAGTGTCGCTCAGGAATATCAGAGTCAGGTACCAGAACCAAGGTTATTAACAGATCAGACATGGGAACAATGGCACTGATCCACATATCAATCTAGATTTTGCTACACAGTTTAATCTGGATTATGAATCTCCCTGAATATAGTGTACCTGTAACCTGCTGGACTCACTCTCCTGGTTTGGGAGTCCCAGCAACGAGTGGCTCCACATTTCCTCGAGCTCCTGGCTTCTATGCAACTCCTGGTCCTCCTCCTTCTGGGTGCTCTTGTCTCTTGTGATCTCCTCTGGTAGTTTATAATCCCAACAGGGAATCTGGTGACTGGCAGGACTATGTGGTTAGGACCTGGTTCTCCTTCCATCCATCTGTCCATCCATCCATCCTTCCTTCCTTCATCCATCTGTCCATCCTTCCTTCCTTCATCCATCTGTCCATCCTTCCTTCCATCCATCCATCCATCCTTCCTTCCTTCCATCCACCCATCCATCCATCTGTCCATCATTCATCCATCCGTTCATCTGCCCATTATCCATCCATCATAATCCATTCACCAATCTAGGAATACATCCATCTATCTGTCCTTCAGTCCATCAGTCATCCATCTGTTCATCCTTCAGTCCATCCACCAACAACCCATGATTCTGTTTAGGGCTGTTTGGGTGGAGCCTATCCCAGCTGTCATTGGGAGAGGGGCGGGGTGACCCTGGAAAGGTCGCCAGTCCATCACAGGGCCACATAGAGAAGACAACCATTCACACCTGTGAGCAATTTAGTCAACCAGCCAGGGTGTTCTTGGTACATGGGGGTAGGTGGAGAACCTCCAGAACCCACACAGTGCAGGGCTGCTGTGAGGAGACAGTGCCAACCCCCACACCACTGCGCTCTGCGTTCAGGATGAGCACACAAATAAGGAGATGAGCGTTGGAAGACAGCCAAGTCTCATTCAACCTGCAGCTAACATCTGCTGAACAAGCACCCACAGAACCTACAACATCATGGAGGAAGACTCCCCAAGTTCCACTTCAAATGCATTTCCCTTCAGAGCTCCTGTGAATTAAATCCATCACATTTCAAGTTTGTTTCATGGATGCTGTGGTAAAGAGAGGGATGAGTTTTAGCATGTATGTTGGCGAGTGTATGCCGGGACAACGTGTGCTCTCTCGCCACCAGGATTTATCGGAGGTCATTTATAGCTTGGTGGGCTGCCAAGAAGCAGGATTGAAACGTACGTCAACAGCGTGATTAACGGGTAATGACAGACCTGGGTGTCGATATGTTCTGCACTCAGATTTGTGGTGTGGGCATTATCATGGGCTCTGGACTACTATATCATCAGCAGATGAGCGGCGAGGCTACAGCGAGTTTCAGGAGGAGAAAAAGAATGAAGAGTAGATGCGAAGCTTTTTCTCATTTTGGCTAGAGAAGAAATACGTTGCTTCTCCATTTGTGCTCCTGACCTGAACCCATGACCCCCCGTCGGCCTCAAGGCTGTGAGCAGGCGGCCGGCCAGGACCAGGCCTGTAAGTCACAGGCCTGCCACACTCTATTGATTTTGTTTCCTCAATCTCCAGGAGAGAGGCAACGAAAAGATTAAAAACACTGTCAGTTTGAGGCTGAGTAAGAACCCTGCACATGGGAGATACGGGGCTCCAAAATATCAAAACCATGTAAACCTGCTTGGAATGATAAAAGGCTTTACAGTTATCACCAGACAACAAGCTTTGATATCTGCTGATAACCAGATCAGTTCATCTGTTACCAGCAGATTGTGAGCTTTACTGAAAAATTGCACTTCCTGAAAATAGACTTGAAGAAATACCAACAAGCTCTTTATAACATTACAACAATATAAGTTGACCACGTGGTCGTAGTCGTATTTTATTATGCATTTTATCAGACATTAGTTGCATTGTGTATACACACACACACACACACATATATATGTGTATATATGTATGTGTGTGTATACATACATACATATATGTGTGTATATATAAATATATATATACACACACATATATGCACATATACACTCACTGGCCACTTTATTAGGCACACCTGTCCAACTGCTCGTTAACGCAAATCACTTATCAGCCAATCACATGGCAGCAACTCAATGCCTTTAGGTATGTAGACATGGTCAAGACCATCTGCTGGCGTTCAAACCGAGCATCAGAATGAGGAGGAAAGGTGAGCTAAGTGACTTTGGACGTGGCATGGTAGTTGGTGCCAGACGGGCTGGTCTGAGTGTTTCAGAAACTGCTGATCTACTGGGACTTTCAGGCTCAACCATCTCTAGGGTTTACAGAGAACGGTCCAAAAAGAGAGACTATCCAGTGGGCGGCAGTTCTGAGGGTGAAAATGCCTTGTTGGTGCCAGAGGTCAGAGGAGGATGGCCAGACTGGTTTGAGCTGATAGAAAGGCAACAGGAACTCAAATAACCACTGGTTACAACCAAGGTATGCAGAAGAGCATCTGAACGCGCAACACGTCGAACCTTGAGGCAGATGGGCTGCAGCAGCAGAAGACCACGCCGGGTGCCACTCCTGTCAGTTAAGAACAGAAAACTGAGGCTACAACTCGCACAGGCTCACCAAAATTGGACAACAGAAGATTAGACAAACATTGGCTGGTCTGATGAGTCTGGATTTCTGCTGCGACATTCGGATGGTAGGGTCAGAATTTGGCGTCAGCAACATGAAAGCATGGATCCATCCTGCCTTGTATCAAGGGTTCAGGCTGCTGGTGGGGCTGTAATGGTGTGGGGATATTTTCTTGCCACACTTTGGGCCCCTTAGTACCAATTGAGCATCGTTGCAGCGCCGCAGCCTACCTGAGTATTGTTGCTGACCACGTTCATCCCTTGATGACCACAGTGGACCCATCTTCTGATGGCTACTTCCAGCAGGATAACGCACCATGTCATGAAGCTCGAATCATCTCAGACTGGTTTCTTGAACATGACAATGAGGTGACTGGCCTCCAACGGCCTCCACAGTCACCAGGTCTCAACCCAGTAGAGCACCTTTGGGATGTGGTGGAACGAGAGATTCACATGATGGATGTGCAGCCGACAAATCTGCAGCAACTGCGTGATGCTATCATGTCAATATGGACCAAACTCTCTGAGGAACGTTTCCAGTACCTTGTTGAATCTGTGCCACGAAGAGTTAAGGCAGTTCTGAAGGCAAAAGGGGGTCCGACCCGGTACTAGCAAGGTGTACCTAATAAAGTGGCCAATGAGTGTATATATGTATTTTTATATGCATAAACACACACACATATATATATATATATGTGTGTGTGTGTGTGTGTGTGTGAGAGTCTCCATGTTCTCCCTGTTCCTGCTGGGTTCTCTCTGGTACTCCAGCTTCCTCCACAGTCCAAAGACATCAAGAGGGACCAGGTTAATCCAGACTCTAAATTGACTGTAGGTGTGACTGTGAGAGCCAATGGTTGTCTGTCTCTATGTGTTGGCCCTGCCATGGACTGGTGACCTGTCCAGGGGGAAAGCTGCTGGGATAGGCTCCACCCCCACCACCCTCAACAGGAGAAGATGGAGAACATGGAGGGATGGGTGGACTTGATATGATGTTACATGCTCAGCTCCCCTGCCAGCTCGATTGGTTCTTTAACTTAAATGTTCTGCTAAGGTCACTGAGGGAACCAAGAAGAGCATGGTGCTGTTGGAGTGTTGACTATCAGGTGGTCCAGACCCAGAGTGAACAAATAAATACAAATAATAATACTAACGCTAATGCTGTGCTAGCATCAAACGTGTGACAATGCTAAATCCATGTGGAAATTCTATTTCACAACTACTTAACAGTTGTTACTCTGCGGCTGGTTGATGCTGTTTGATCCATAGAACCGTCTGATACGCAGCAGGTGATTGGATGAACCATCTGTCAATCACAGACTTCTAACCTCAACCAATCACATCAAATAACTGATTACAGTTGGCAGAAGAGAAAAAAGTTGGTTTCAACCCAGAAAAGTCGTCTTTGCTCTTCTGGAGAATTCCTGGAGTTTTGATGGAACTGATGCTACAGTAGCATTTATGCTAACGTCGCCTGAAACTGCCATTGTTGAGTCTCACTGACAGCCCACCTACGCCACGCCCACACCTCACCTGTAATACAGCTTTATTACACCACAGTAACATTGGCTGAGTCTGGCAGCTGCATGTTCTTTAATTATTTGGGACGTTGAACAATATTGGATGTCAGTGGCAAACATAATGTGTAGTGTTGTTATATTTCTTGTCTTGTTGTTATTCTCATTTTTATTGTTGCAGAAAAAAAATATAATGATAATGTTTTGGCCTCCCGCCAGCAGGAGGTGCTGTTGTGTTGTGCTCATTTTATGTGGGTGGTAATAGCCAACGGGAATCATGAGGGTGAGACGGAAAAAGGAGAGGTGTCTGAGGCGTGCGAGTGTCTGCATCACTCCATCCTCGTTGTTCTGCAGAGGGCATTGTGTGTGTGTGTGTGTGTGTGTGTGTGTGTGTGTGTGTGTGTGTGTACAGTGCTTGGCATATCTTCCAGCAGTATTGTTGCTGTTTGTGGTTTGGAGATGTCTGTGTTTGTGTTCCTGACACAGTTGCATGTGTGTGATTTCATTGTTTCCATGTTTATTCGTCTTTTATGATGAAATGTGCGGGTTAACTTTCTTTTGTTCGTTCCGTTGATATTTTAAAGGGTCAATTTGAGAGCAATTGGCAAAAAATGTATTTTATAATTTTTTCTTGCAGTTTCACTCTGTGGTCTTTTGAAGGAAAATGCGTAAATAAAGAAGCCAATACACTTGTCATTTGTTCACCTGGCCTCAAGTGCGTCCGTCTGCTTAGATGTGTTCAGGTCGAACAGTGAGAACAGAACAGATAATTTGCTGGAGCTCTGGATCTTGGTCTGATGTGATGATGTTACATTATTAGCATTTTACAATATTACTCGCGGCTAAGATGAATTGACTTCAGGCCTGACCAGAATCTAAAAGAACAGCGAGTGGAAATAGAAGATTCTATTGTAACTTTAACACGAACTGGCGTTGTGAAGTGTGTCTGAGTGCCACCAGTGCAGTTGCATCCATTTTCATGCCCCTGGAGAGGGGATCCATCACTGGGGTGTTGAAAAGGCTCCTTATCGACCTGACCTGAAACATTGTCTTATCAGCTGAGTTGCCATCAGACATCAGAGCTGAGATCGCAGCTATGCTACGTCTATGCTGCTCAAATCTTTTGGATGTGACTTGAGTTTGACACTCATTTGCTGTCTTTCGGTACACACGTTCATCACTCAGGGAGGAGGGACGGAGCCTCATCGTTGTAAAGTAGAGGGAGTGACTGAACCTAAATCCTGCAAGCGCAGGCTCAGCACGCGGCTGGCGTCTTCATGTCACCTGCTTCCTCTGTGTGTTTGGTCAGTTCCTGTGATGGAGCGTGAATACCTGATCTGAGTTGATGTACAGATACCTTAAAAATCCACCTTAGCACAACAACAAGGTATTTGTACTTCATTACATGTACGAATGCCCTGGAGTTTACAGCGAGGCCTGACGCTCTGTACAGGTAATATTCCTGACGCAGGTGATAACTGTAATAAAAGAAGACAGAAGACAGAGGAAAACAAATTGCAGGGTGACAGACACTCAGATGCTGTCACCCGGGGTTCAAGTGGCGAGCTCTGTGTTCTATTATTTATCGAGCGAGTTGATGAAATGTCATCTTTGATGATGGGATGTTCACAGCGATGGCTGACATCTAAGAAGTTTAACTGACACACTTCACCATTGCTGAGCCAAAAACACACGCTGTCTTCTTTAAATATTGAAGGCCTACATGACGAGGAACAGCCGGTCCTTTGTGCCGCCTGTCAGTATTCTACACATGTCGGTTACTGTAAATTAATTGTCTGGCTTACACTTTTTTGAACATTGATTAAAGGAAAACCTTCCAGAAATGGCTCCGGTGCCGCTTTACAGGTTCATGTTACATGAGGCGAAACACTGCAGTACTAAATGTTCTTATATTTTCAATCATCCAGTTTAATGTGGTGTAAATTATTTCTCTCTTCAGCTTTACAAATCATATTTATCGTTAAATGTGCCTCATTTGAACAGCTGAATTATGAGCTTTCACATTCCATACCGCCGAATATTAACTATGGTTATTACTAATGCTGTGAATCTGAGTGTTGCAAAAATAAACTGACAGGATACACAGCAGCATAAAATCCCACTGTTTACGGAGCATGATATTGTGTTTTATGTTATTCAGAGGAATTTGCCTGGAGGCAACTTGGAGAGCTTAAAGCCTCACACAATATGCCGAGCCTCCTCAAAGGGCATATTAGGGTTTGCTGCTGCATATTAATTTAACATCCAGGATGAGTGGCTGAATAGAACCCACCACGCTCCTTTATGCCTTCCTGTCTCACCCGGGACGGCTAATATTGCTGGATTATGACTCCTCTGTGTTATATTTATGCATCCCTCTCTTTCTAGACCCTTTTTATCTCATGCAATTAAATCTTCCGCTCTATCAATCTATCACTCAATGTCTACTTATATGCTCCGAATTGTCTGTTCGGGTTTTCATCAACACTCATTTGACGCAGATTTGAAGATGGTGGTATTGAAAATGATCACATGGGGTTACATCACATGCAGAACAAAGAGGACTTTCCACTTTGAACTAGTTTTGCTGAAATTGTTAAAGAAACAAATATTCTTTGTTGTTTTCAGCCAAAGGCCACTTCCAGCAACACCAGCATTTTGGGAACTAGGCTGTCCATTGACCGAGAGCCAAACAAGAGGACAGAGACCTTTCTCCAGGGAGCTAAGATCATGCTAGTTAGCTTAGCAGAATGAACGGTAGAGGATGGGAAGTGTTAGCATAGCTCTGTGACGCCTTGTATTGTCCAGAAGTAATCTCTCGCTCTTCTTCTTGTCAGCAAACATTTGGTGTTGTAGTGTGGTGCCAAATCACTGCCCCCTGTCAGGAAGGTGGTTTTTAATTTTAAAATTAAATATTATCTGGTTAATGGTTAATATTATACACAAAGTTATATATTAATCCCATTTTAGAGGACAGTATATGATGAATTTTGTGGAGGTTAACACGTCCTATCCACTATATTCATTGTGCTAAGCTAGCTGGCAGTCAGCTGATCTTGTCTGGCTCTTGGACGATGGACAATAATTGTATTTTCTCAAAAATCAGTGTGTTTCATTCATCCATCCATCATCCATCCATCCATCCATCCCTCCATCGTCTCCCTCTTCTCCTGTTGAGGGTGGTGGGGGTGGAGCCTATCCCAGCAGCCTTCCCCCTGGACAGGTCACCAGTCCATGGCAGGGCCAACACATAGAGACAGACAACCATTGGCTCTCCCAGCCACGCCTACGGTCAATTTAGAGTCTGGATTAACCTGGTCCCTCTTGATGTCTTTGGACTGTGGAGGAAGCTGGAGTACCAGAGAGAACCCAGCAGGAACAGGGAGAACATGGAGACTCACCCAGAAAGACCCCGTGCTCCAGCTGGGGCTCCACCCACAACCTTCTTGCTGGGGGGCCACAGTGAGGACCACTGCTCCACCGGGCCGCCTCAGTGTGTTCCTTTAAGTCATAAAAAATCTCATTAGAAAAGTATTTGTCGCCATGTTGACATGTCTCCATATGGCCGTACAGGTGTGAGGCGTGAACGTGTGAGGAAGCTTTCACTACTGCTTCACAGTGTCACTAGTAGTTTTTGTTTACCACATTGTCTTTGGTAGATCCCTGGGGTGTGTGTGTGTGTGTGTGTGCGCGTGCATGTGTGTGTGTGTGAGGGTGGAGGATCAATTGAGCACTCAAGTACATGAAAAAAGAGAAACAAATCAAAACAGAAGCATAACTTCAGCTCATCAGAAACACACGCACACAAACATAAGAACACACAGGAATCCAGGTGGATTTGGTGCAAGCTGTTTCCATTGGCAGCCCCCCCCCTCCCCCCCGGCTGTCACAGCAGCAGCATTCATAATGAAGGGTAAAATATTTTATTCAGATTTATTAATTTGAAAATAAAGCGTGCCTGTCGACAGAGGGACAGTTCTTCTCAATCTGTCAGCGCGGAGCCACTCTGCATTGACACCAGGATTCATTTGTCTTGTCGACTCTGACAGTCAGATTCCCCCAGTGCTGCGCGGAGAGGGATCGCCCGGGGAGCTCTGAGCTGGATAAAACACATTCCGACAAGGAACATCCTCTTTATTAATGCAAATTGGCCCCCCAAAAAAATCTAGCAACAGCCACTTGCCTCCTGTGTGTGTGTGTGTGTGTGTATGTGTCTGTGTTTTAATAAAGTAGCCTGAGTGTTTGCGAGAAGAACCTGTCAGACCGCAGCTGTGACACTCTCCACTCATGGGACTTCCACCAACTTTCGCAGCCCCCTGCACTTCCATGGGTTCTCTCCAGGTGTAACACCTCACCTCCTGTTTGAATGATGTGAGAAGCACACAAGCAAGAATATGGGTTCACCTTTTACTTCCTTATTTGGAAGGAACACACCTACTTTTAGGGAAATATGCTTATTCATTGTCTCCATAGCCAGACAAAAAGACAGAGGCCCACGCTACTTAGCTTAGCACAATGAATGGCCGTGGATGGGAAGTGTGAGCATGTATCCATCAAAAATGATCAAATACATCTTTGTCTTAGACAGGCTTTGCCTGTGTTAAAACTACTGATGTGCTTAACCTTTGTTATAAAATCATGTCATATTGTGAGATATTGTAATTAGAACCAGATGCTGCAGCCAGAACTGTTCCATCCTGCAGCGATTTGAAGCAGCTCCCAAAATGTGGGCGTGTTCCTTTGAAGTCAAAACCATATTTGATTCTTCGTGCGCAATCAGTTTTCTCCGTTGCATCTCATTGGACCAGAGGCCAGCAGACGCACGGACTGCGGCTGACTCGTGTTTGCCTGCATGAGTGCAGTCAAGTTGTTGTTTTATTTTGCCGAGAGTCCTTTGACATTTATCTCTCTTCACCTGCTCTGTGACAGTGATTCCCAGTGACAGGATCTCCCTCCATCGCTCTCTCCCTCTTCCTTTCTGTCCTTCTGTACGTCCTTTCTCTCCCCTCCCTTTGCTTTTCCATTTCCATCACAGCCCCCAAGCTCTTGGCCAATCTCCGCGCAGCTCCAGAAGCCTGCCCACCCCACTGAATAAAATGAACCCACTGGACTGAGAGATGTGGTCATTCAGAGACCTCTGACAGGATGGAAGCAGGAGACTTGGACGGCCTCTCAATTACTGAAATGGACTAGAGAGCGAAGGAGTATGTGCTGCCACTGTAGCTGCAGCACAGATTAGTTAATTGGTTAACCCTGGAAAAAGGGAGAGGTTTCTTTTCAGTCAGGCAGCCAGGAGGCATTCCTCCTTCAACAGAGGGGCAACATTCATGAGACACTTCATTGCTGCAAATTTCAAATGAAACATCAGCCAGAGAGGTGACTGTTTTATTTTAATCTCTTCTGGGAAAAGTCACCTCCCTTCGCTACTTGACCTCAGCGTGAGTTCAGGACCCTGGCGGTAAAAGAAGCCTTGTTCTGCCAGAACTGTACCTGCTTCTGGCCATTTGAAAACCATCTCACTTCCTCGGCTCCACTTCCTCCCAGAGTAAACGCCTCCACTAAAGCCACCCACTTTATCAATTGCCCTCATAATTTTAAAAGCCTTTTTTATGTTGTTGTTTTTCTCTCATATAGTAAATGGAGCCATAATTTAATATTTTAATGCATGTTAATGTGTTGTTTAACCTTCTAGCAACAATCACGCGTCTCTAAAAGGTTAACCTTGAACGTGAGCCAGTGCAGACAGCAGCACAATAACACGTCAATCTTTGAAAAACATCTCTGTCTAATGGATTAGTGGTTGATTGCACAGCCCATCTCGAGGTAGATGCCATATATATTGGATAGACATTAAAACAACCATTTCTCAATTTTCTCTGTGCCGGCCCTCAGGGTCAATGGATCGCTAGGCCAACTAAACGCTGAGTCAACACTTGCCTCTTCATTCATCTTGAGGTTTTATTATAGCTTCATTCAACTCTCCAGCAGTCCACCGGCACAAAAATTAACAGACTGGATGCAAAAGAAATGGAGGACTATCTTGCCAGGTGGAGGAATACGCACACTGACAGAAGAGGTATAAACAATATCATAATCAACTTGACACGAAGCCAAACAGAGACATGAGCGAGAGGAAGGTGAGCTGCGCGAAGGTTAACAAGGCTGTCATTTACCTTTCTAGGCTGCATTGATTTTGTGTCTGTAGAAATTAACCTGGTCAGGTGCAAACACACCTATCAGGGATGATTCTCACCCTGAGGCGCACGTAACCCCAGGGGTACACAGTCGTATGTCAGGGAGTTTGCAAAAAAATCAAGTTTCCTCTCCAGTTGAAAAATGAATCACTGTCACCCTGATTGGCGCAGCCCCTGATCATCTCACTGCACACAGCTCAAGCACAGAGAACACGCGACAGCATCAAACATGTTCTTGCTCAAACACGGATAAATGATAAACAACTTCTTTAACTGTTCAGGCCAGACAACTTGACTATCATCACATATGTCGTTTCTCCTCTGACATCAGCATGATGTCCATAATGTTTCCATGTTCACAACAAAAAAACCCAAAGAACCTCATTTATTTGCATCAGTACCACAAATAGACACCAAGAAACCACTTCCATGTTTGAGCATATTCAGTAGAAGTGCAGAAGAGTCCAGAGGATCAAAGCAGCAAGTCAGCTCACAGGCCAATTAGTTCAGAACTGGTGCTCCCTCAAAAAATTGAATTTCACCTCTCAAGTTTTCAGTAATATGAGATACTAAGATACTTTTCCCTCCCTCATCACTTCTTTGTTAGAATGCAGAAAGAACCAGCCACGTATATTTAGCTTGAGACTAATGGCTGACGGCTAACAACAGCTAAACATCAAACTCTCTAGCTCATCTGGTATAATCCAGGTCTCCTGAATCCAGACAGATGATCAGTGATCCAACAACTCTTTGACCACAGATAAATCTAACAAGGACACTGAGACTAAAGTGCATGACCAGCTGACTCAACTCACTTCACTTCACCTTAGTCGCATGCTAATCGACGTTCATTGCGCTAAGCTAACTAGCTGGCAGCTGGTCTCTGTGGGTCTAAGCTCCCTAGTGCAGCACAGAAGACATTGGACAACAAGAAACTTTCCCTGGAAATCAATTTGTCCCTTAGGGAGTGGCCAGCAAACAAATCTGCGGTGTTCGCTCCACTGCTTGCTGTCCCTGCAAGCTCTAACATGCTAATCCTCATTAGCCAATACGTTTGTACGACAACTCCAGAAATGTTATTCCCTCCATTTTGGATGTAAGTGGGACGGGACAAGGTGGCCCGGTGGAGCAGTGGTCCTCACTGTGGCCCACCAGCAAGAAGGTTGTGGGTGGAGCCTCGGCTGGAGCATGGGGTCTTTCTGGGTGAGTCTCCATGTTCTCCCTGTTCCTGCGTGGGTTCTCTCTGGTACTCCAGCTTCCTCCACAGTCCAAAGACATCAAGAGGGACCAGGTTAATCCAGACTCTAAATCGACCGGAGGCGTGGCTGGGAGAGCCAATGGTTGTCTGTCTCTATGTGTTGGCCCTGCCATGGACTGTCAAGTCAAGTCAATTTTATTTCTATAGCGCCACATCACAACAAAAATTATCTCATGACACTTTACAGGAAGAGCAGGTCTAGTTCCACACTCCTTCAATGAATTTACACCCAACAATTCTCCATCAGCAGCACATCGTACGTAGCTACATTGTAGCAGGAAGCTGATTTCCACCTGTCGTCCCAAGTGGCAGGTCCAGAGTCCAACAGACTGTCAATATTATCAAAGGTCAAAATGTATTTTGCATGGAATAAATGTTTGACAGTAAGCTATTAGTTGAAGACATAAAACATGTAACACCATTGTTGCCTTGACGACAGAAAAGCACTTTATGATGTAAAACAGTTGCAGAGCCAAATTCTGTTGTAGATACTTGCACTCACATGTCATAGTGGGTCTCCCACTGTAATGCTCACTCATGCTGCACCTACAAAGGAGAAACAATCATTTCATCATCTTCAAAAGATTGACAGGTTAAAGACAGCTTCAACAAGAAACCCAGAAACTGGAGAGAAGATGGCGCTGCTCCAAACTGGAGGAGTCACATGTAGTCTGGCAAGATGGCCTTAGAACCTAGAAGAAAGCCCTTGGTAGAACCAGAGCAGCCGACTACTCAGCACTAACAGAGGAACACAAGAACAACCCAGGTTCCTCTTCAGTCCTGGAGCCAGACTGACAGAGAGCCACAGCTCTACTGAACCAAGTAGTCCTGTTTCCCTGGGCAGCAAAGAGTTCATGGACTTCTTTAATGACAAAATTCTCCTGATTAGAGAGAAACTTCTTCTCCTGCTGCCATCAGCTGACAACATGGCACCTAGAACCCAGAACCTTAGAGGCAGCTGGAGGACCAGACACACACTTGGATAGTTTTTCTCCCATCAGCCTTCATGAGCTCAGTTCAATAATGTCCTCCTCTAAACCTCCACCTGTCTCCTAGACCCCATCCCAACTAAGCTGCTCCAAGACTCTCTCCCTCGTTAGCCCCTCCCTCTTAGATATGATCAGTGTGGCGCTGGTATCTGGTTCCATCTCTCAGTCCTTCAAAGTAGCAGGAATTAAACCCTCCTCAAAAACAAGCCTGGATCCAGAAGTTCTACCAACTACAGACCAACATCAACATGTGGCCCACTGAGCAGGAGAGAGGAGAGCGAGAGGGGGAAGCCATCGCTAGCTTACAGTGGAGAGTTTACAGAAATAAAGACTGTCGCTCCAAGACAGACGGTCTTTAAACTTCAGCCAAATAAAGCAATTAGCTTTGTAGTTTTAACAGGCAGATTAATCAGTGTGATTAAGAATACGCAGTGATGATCATACTTTAGCTAGCGCAACAAAGTAAAGCACAATGTTCAGCAACACACAGTCACAGGAAGTGAGGTCACACACTCACTGCACTGGGATTCCAGTCATTCTGACAATGTGGCATACAGCAAGGTCTGAGTGCAATCTTTAAGAGTGTAGAGACACATAAACAAATGGTGACTTGTGCCCTCAGGAACATACAACAGGCAGCTTAGGAGAGGACTAGTTACTGTGTCAACTCCACAACCCTACATGTAGCTGCTTCCATAAACAGGAGGACTGTAGTAGAGCAGGTCAGCCAGAAGCAAAACCCTCTGCTGGGTTGTAGACTTGAGAGGCTGAGCTCTTGTTCATCAGTCTCGTCAGTCAGTTAAAATGTATCAGAATCAAAGACGGGATCATGTGTACGAATGTATTCCATTTCTGCTGGCCAGCACTGTGAAGGATGAAAGGGAGGATTTACCTGCACCACCACATGGCATGATGTGACCTGGGTCTCTCTCTCTCTCTCTCTCTCTCTCTCAGGTGCCATGGAAACCAGCCATTTCTGGCTGCTGGTTCTGCTGTCCTCCACTCGTCCTCTGTACTATTACTGTGCTGATATGTGGCTGGAGACATCTGTCATATGTCTTCGTTTGTTCTTTTGGAGATGAACACAAAGCTGAGGGAAGCACACTCACTTGAACTCTAAGTGTTGTTTGAAAGTTGAAGGCACAAATTTGGCAGGCAGCACCTGGTGTTCTGAATTCTTGCTTGTGTTGTACGTCGCTTCGGACAAAAGCGTCTGCTTAATGAAATTGTAGAATTGTAGAATTTGGATGGTTTAACTCACAGAAACCCAAGACCTTGAATCAGTATCCAGCTGTCATTCAATTTACCAAACGTGTGTTATTACCTCAGCCACCCTTCACCCTGCACATGCTTCAGACCCACAGCTGATCGGTCCCGTTGCCATGGTAAGTACACAAGGAGTTGCGACTTAGTTTTCTGGTTTCATTGATGAAGAATCATGACCATGGAATATTTGACTCAGTGCAAAAACATGCCAGGAAAACAGAAAAGAAATCAAGAACAAGACATCACTCTCATTCTGATCTATAGAGTTCAGGAACTACCCCCCCCCCCCCCCCCCCCAGAAGGCATTGCAGGCAAAAGATTACAACATTTCATGGCCAACTGAGCATTTAGGGATTGCAATCTTACTTGTTAGGGATTGATGTCAGTAAACATCCATCCAACCATCCATGTTTCTGGTGGGAGAGGGAAACCATGATTGACAGTAACTTGTATAAACAGGCTGACAGTGATGAGGTAAGAAAACATCTCCATGGTAATAGCATCCTTCAGCAATCAGAGATGTTGTTGACAGACATAAAGATTGCGGGTAGTGTTACAGGTTGCAGCCATGAAACTTCAACTTTACAACAACTCACAACCCTAACATAATCACCTGGAAACACTCACATCGCCAACTGGAAACACACATAGGAGCACCTTGTACCACTTGCATCATAAACCTGAAACACTCAATAACCACCTGGAAACAGTTGGCTCACAACCTGAAAAACCCCACATCATCGCCACACAACTCTGGTATCACCACCTGGTAACACTTGTATCATCAGATGGAAAGACTCACATCATCAACTGGAAACATTGACATTATAACATGGAAACATTAGCAGTATCACCTGGAAACACTCATAACACCCAAAGACACTTGCATCATCACACAAAACACTCTAAACACCTGGAAACACTTGTAACACCTGATAACGCTCTTAATCCTGGAAACACTTGTAACACCTGATAACGCTCTTAATCCTGGAAACACTTGTAACACCTGATAACGCTCTTAATCCTGGAAACACTTGTAACACCTGATAATGCTCTTAATCCTGGAAACACTTGTAGCACCTGGTAATGCTCTTAATCCTGGAAACACTTGTAGCACCTGGTAACGCTCTTAATCCTGGAAACACTTGTAGCACCTGGTAACACTCTTAATCCTGGAAACACTTGTAGCACCTGGTAACGTTCTTAATCCTGGAAACACTTGTAGCACCTGGTAACGCTCTTAATCCTGGAAACACTTGTAACACCTGATAACACTCTTAATCCTGGAAACACTTGTAACACCTGATAACGCTCTTAATCCTGGAAACACTTGTAGCACCTGGTAACGCTCTGAATCCTGGAAACACTTGTAGCACCTGGTAACCCTCTTAATCCTGGAAACACTTGTAGCACCTGGTAACACTCTTAATCCTGGAAAAACGTGTAGCACCTGGTAACACTCTTAATCCTGGAAAAACGTGTAGCACCTGGAAAGACTCGTAGCACTTAGAAGCACTCGTAGCACACCTGGAATCACTTGCATCACCACCTGGAACCACTTTCAGCACCTGGAAACCCTTGTCAAGGATGAATGCCACCTTCCTAATCAACATGCGTTCCCCTGCATAGCGGATTCGCCCATCGCCACCCTCACATACCATATAAGAGCAGCTGTGGTCATGGAGGGAGAGCAGCTCCACCCATGAAGAGGAGCATCCAGGTTCTTAATCACTGATGGACAGCAGCTCGTGTAGCACCTCACCTGTGTAGTGACTCTCACAGCAGGTTCAGCAGGACGTGTAACAGAAATAATCGACCGTATATGAAACAGAATGTCAACGAATGTCCCACCAAAGCAAAAGTATGTATGACAGTAACATGGGGGGAATGTGAGAGGATACTGGTGTAACTGGATGTAACTGTCAGGTGTTTCAGCTGCTGCAACAATGGTGGATTCAGGTAAGCTTGAACCTTGCCTCAGTGTCATGGTGTCTCAGGGAGTATTTCTAGATCTGTATCCCGGATGCCGCCAGCTGCTGTGGCCTCAGATTACAGCTCCTCATCAGTTCACTCCTGCCAGGAGGCCTGGACACACACAAGAAACCACAACATCCAGTACCTGGTAGCCTGTGTCAACAGTGACCGCATGGATCGCTGCAGGTTCTTGGGCTCATACCAGTGGTGACCCGGGTTCTCCGTTCCAGTCTGGTTGGGGTCAAACCCGAACATGAATAATGTCTCCAGGGTTCTAAAAGTGTAATTGATGTAATCCAATTCAGAACCTGCTCAAAGTCACGAGCAGGCCAGAATCCATGATCTGTTGATCTGCTTTGGAGAGAGTGGGTGTGTCTGGTCCAACCGGATGTTTGTACTGCAAAGAGAATCCCCAAAACAAAAATGTTAATGAAACTAGGAGATTCTTGTCAATCACTCATACAAGCGATTTCAGAATAAAATCTGTGCGTACGAGCAGTTCTAGCGTGAGGAGTCCACACACTGAAGTAGGAGCAGAAAGTGGAGATAATCAAGTGTGTAATAATGACTCGGTAACTTCAAGAAGGCAAGGAACCCAGTGTGGGGCATCAGGGTTGGTCCTGCAGCTCTGTCCCTCGCTGACCCTGGTTCTTTCTCTAAATCGTCTTTTTCCATTGTCTGTGTTTGTCTCTGTCCCTGTCCTCCATCTCTCTCTGTCCCTCCTTTCTGTCCCTCTCTTTGTCCCTCTCTTTATTCTCTTCTCCATCTTTGTCACTGTCCCTGTCCCCTCTCTCTCCCTCCAGCAGGTCAAAGCAGATGTCTGTCCCCACTGATCCTGGATCTGCTCCACCTGCCTGCCTGGTAAAGGAAGGTTTTCATCTGTGCTGTCTCAGACGTGCTTGTTCATGCAGCTCCTACTGGCGTAGCAGCTCCTTCAGGTGTACCAGCTCCTACATGGGCTGCAGCTCCTTCAGGTGTAGCAGCTCCTACAGGTGTAGCAGCTCCTTCAGGTGTAGCAGCTCTAATAGGTGGAGCAGCTCCTACAGGTGTAGCAGCTCTAACGGGTGTAGCAGCTCCTACAGGTGTAGCAGCTCCTATAGGGGCTGCAGCTCCTACAGGTGTAGCAGCTCCTTCAGGTGTAGCAGCTCTAATAGGTGGAGCAGCTCCTTCAGGTGTAGCAGCTCTAACGGGTGTAGCAGCTCCTACAGGTGTAGCAGCTCCTACAGGTGTAGCAGCTCCAATAGGGGCTGCAGCTCCTACAGGTGTAGAAGCTCCTTCAGGTGTAGCAGCTCTAATAGGTGGAGCAGCTCCTACAGGTGTAGCAGCTCTAACGGGTGTAGCAGCTCCTACAGGTGGAGCAGCTCCTACAGGTGGAGAAGCTCCTGTAGGTGTAGCAGCTCCTTCAGGTGAAGCAGCTCTAAAGGGTGTAGCAGCTCCTTCAGGTGAAGCAGCTCTAATGGGTGTAGCAGCTCCTTCGGGTGAAGCAGCTCTAAAGGGTGTAGCAGCTCCTTCAGGTGAAGCAGCTCTAATGGGTGTAGCAGCTCCTTCGGGTGTAGCAGCTCCTTCAGGTGTAGCAGCTCCTTCAGGTGTAGCAGCTCTAATGGGTGTAGCAGCTCCTACAGAGGTTGCAGCTCCTTCAGGTGTAGCAGCTCTAACCGGTGTAGCAGATCTAACAGGTGTAGCAGCTCCTACAGGTGTAGCAGCTCCTACAGGGGCTGCAGCTCCGACAGGGGTAGCAGCTCCTTCAGGTGTAGCAGCTCCAAAGGGTGTAGCAGCTCCTACTGGCGTAGTAGTTCCTTCAGGTGTACCAGCTCTAATGGGTGTAGCAGCTCCTTCAGGTGTAGCAGCTCCTACATGGGCTGCAGCTCCTTCAGGTGTAGCAGCTGTAATGGGTGTAGCAGCTCCTATAGGGGCTGCAGCTCCATCAGGTGTAGCAGCTGTAATGGATGTAGCAGCTCCTATAGGGGCTGCAGCTCCATCAGGTGTAGCAGCTCCTTCAGGTGTAGCAGCTCCAACTGTTGTAGCAGCTCCTTCAGGTGTAGCAGCTCCTTCAGGTGAAGCAGATCCTAAGGGTGTAGCAGCTCCTACAGGTGAAGCAGCTCCTTAGGGTGTAGCAGCTCTAACGGGTGTAGCAGCTCCTACTGGTGTAGCAGCTCCTTCAGGTGTAGCAGCTCCTTCAGGTGAAGCAGCTCCTAAGGGTGTAGCAGCTCCTTCAGGTGTAGCAGCTCTAACGGGTGTAGCAGCTCCTACAGGCATAGCAGCTCCTTCAGGTGTAGCAGCTCTAACGGGTGTAGCAGCTCCTACAGGTGTATCAGCTCCTTCAGGTGTAGCAACTCTAACGTGTGTAGCAACTCCTTCAGGTGTTGCAGTTCCATCAGGTGTAGCAGCTCCTACAGGTGTAGCACCTCCTACAGGGGCTGCAGCTCCTTCAGGTGTAGCAGCTCCAATGGGTGTAGTAGCTCCGTCAGGTGTAGCAGCTCTAATGGGTGTAGAAGCTCCTATTGGGGCTGCGGCTCCTTCAGGTGTAGCAGCTCCTTCAGGTGTAGCAGCTCCTACGACATGTTTAGCTGCATGTCGTCGTTCAACCGCTGGCTGTCGAGGTGGCGTCCAGCAAACCAAGTGGGCTTCATAGACAATTGGAAAACTTTCTGGGGGAGACCTGGTCTGATTAGGAGGGACGGCTCTCATTTCTAGAAATATGGCCCAGTTTATAATAGAACCAGAACCCTGACAACCCAGAGTTCAGACCAGGAAGCAGAGCTGCCGTCTTACACGCTTCTCTGCGCGACCACTAGGGGGCAGTTACCCACCCACAACTACATAGAGACTGTGTCTGTCCCCCGACCACGTCAGTTTACTCACTCCAATTCTACTGTGGAGGAGTCAATCAGCAAAACCTAATCAAAATTAACACAACCACTAAGTTAACTCAAAAAATCTAAAAATTAGATGTGGACTTTTAAATATCCGATCTCTGACGCCAAAAACTGAATTGGTAAATGAACTGATATCTGACAGTTGCATTGACCTGCTCTGTCTCACTGAAGCCTGGCTGGTGATGATGAGGATGCTAGTCTGAATGAATCCACTCCTCCAGTCACAGGAACACTCACATTCCTCCAGGCTCTGGCCCAGGAGGTGGAGTTGCTGCCATTTTTGACAAAAGTTCAGTAATAAATCCCAAACCCAAAACAAGTTTCAATTCATTTGAGAGCCTGATTCTCAGTTTGTCTCCTCCTCCAGCCTGGAAAACAATACAACCTCTCTTATTTATCATTGAGGACCGTCCTCCTGGTCCTGACTCTGAATTCTGATCTGAATTCTCAGAGTTTCTATCAGTTTAGTTTTCAAATCAGATCAAGTCATGATTGTAGGTGACTTAAGTGTTCATGAGGATGTTGACAACGACAGTCTGGTGCTGCATTTCTCTCTCTTCTAGACTCAACTGATGTCCATCAGTCTGTCCATGAACCCCCTCACTGTCACAACCACACCTCCACCTCCTCCTAACATGTGGAACTGAAGTTGAGCATCTAGTTGTGTTTCCACAAAACGCTTTTATCAGACCATTAATCAATCACTTTGGAATTTGGACTAATCGTCTACACTCCACTAAGGAAAACTGTAGTTTCCAGATGTTTGTCTGATCAGGCCACACCTGGATTTAAGGAAGTGGTTCCAGTGGTGCTAAATTCAGTGTCATGTCCCATTGTAACAGAGGGCGCTGTTGTCAACCTTTGTCCCTCCCAAACTGATCCTTTTATCAATAGTGCAGCAGGCTCCTTAGGGACAACTCTGGACTCGATTGCCCCAATAAAAACAAAAACTATGAGTCCAAGGAAACAAGCATCTTGGTACGGTTCTGGAATCTGACAGCTTCAACAAGAAACCCAGAAGTTAGAGAGAAGATGGTGCTGCTCCAAACTGGAGAAGTCTGACATCATCTGGCAAGACAGCCTTAAAATTTATAAGAAAGCCCTTGGTAGAACCAGAGCAGCCGACGACTCAGCACTAACAGAGGAACACAAGAACAACCCAGGTTCCTCTTCAGTCCTGGAGCCAGACTGACAGAGAGCCACAGCTCTACTGAACCAAGTAGTCCTGTTTCCCTGGGCAGCAAAGAGTTCATGGACTTCTTTAATGACAAAATTCTCCTGATTAGAGAGAAACTTCTTCTCCTGCTGCCATCAGCTGACAACATGGCACCGAGAACCCAGAACCTTAGAGGCAGCTGGAGGACCAGACACACACTTGGATAGTTTTTCTCCCATCAGCCTTCATGAGCTCAGTTCAATAATGTCCTCCTCTAAACCTCCACCTGTCTCCTAGACCCCATCCCAACTAAGCTGCTCCAAGACTCTCTCCCTCGTTAGCCCCTCCCTCTTAGATATGATCAATGTGGCGCTGGTATCTGGTTCCATCCCTCAGTCCTTCAAAGTAGCAGGAATTAAACCCTCCTCAAAAACAAGCCTGGATCCAGAAGTTCTACCAACTACAGACCAACATCACATCTTCCTTTTCTCTCCAAGGTTCTGGAGGAAGCAGCTGCTAAACAGCTGTGTGACTTCTCCATAGCAACAGCTGATTGGAGGATTCAGTCAGGTTCCAGGTTCATCCTAGCACAGAAACAGAACTAGTCAAAGGTACCAGTGACCTCCTACTGGTACCAGATGAGGGACTGGTCTCTGTGCTGGTCTGATTAGATCTCAGTGCAGCTTTGATACCATTGACCACCATATCCTTCTACAGAGACTGGAACCTGTCACTGGTATTAAAGGAACCACACTAAACTGGTTCAGGTCATATTTACTAGGTCATCTCAGTTGGTACTAGTTAATGATGGTTCCTCTGAGACCACTACAGTCAGTTCTGGTGTTCCACAAGGGTCTGTGCTTGGACCAGTCCTCTTCACCCTGTACCTGCTTCCTCTAGGTCACATGATCAGGAAACACTCCATTAATGTTCTCTGCTATGCAGACGACACTCAGCTGAACTCATCAATGATCCACATGGAACAAACCAGCTGACTAAACTGGAGGCCTGTCTGAAGGACAGGAAACATGGAGGACCATCATTTCCTTTATTAAACTCCAATAAAACTGAAGTTCTTGTGCTGGGCCCAAAACATATTAGAGACACCCTATCTAATGAGACAGGTACCCTGGATGGCACCACCCTGGCCCCCAGCACCACCGTCAGGAACCTAGGAGTTCTCTTTGACCAGGATCCTTTATCTCCCACATTCATCAAATCTCCAGGACGCCTTCTTCCATCTCCGTAACATCGCTAAGATCAGACACATCCTGGCTCAAGAAGATGCAGAAAAACTAGTCCCTGCTTTTGTCACTTCCAGGCTGGATTACTGCACCTCCCTCCTACCAGGCTGGACTAATAAGTCCCTAAAGACTCTCCAGCTGGTCCAGAACGCTGCTGCCCACGTGTTGACTAGAACTGGTAGCAGAGACCAGGTCTCTCCTGGACTGCTTCTCTGCATGGCTCCCTGTCAGATTCAGAACAGAATTTAAAATTCTTCTTCTACCATCAAAGTCCTCAACAGTCGGGCTCCTTCATCCCTGACAGAGCTCCGAGTCCCCTATGATCCAGCTAGAACCCTTCACTCCCAGGATGCAGGGTTCCTGCTGGTTCCTAGAGTTCTAACAGTAGAATGGAGTCAGAGCCTTCAGCTATCAGGCTCCCCTCCTGTGGAACCGTCTCCCAGTTTCAGTCCACGACCCAGACCCCCTCTCTACCTTTAAGAGCAGACTAAAGACCTCCTTGTTGATCAGGTTTATAGTCAGGACTGCTTAGGCTGGCCCTTAGATCTGCTGCTATAGGCTCAGACTGCTGGGGATCTCCCATGATGCACTGGGCTTCTCTCTCCTCCTCCTGTCCTCAGATGTGTTACTAACTCCTCTTCTTCTCCCCTCATCCCAGATCCTGGTGCTGCTGGTGGAGGCTCCAGACCTGAAGAGGCTCCAGCTGCCACCCGTAGCTCCACTTGCTCACGTCCCCGTCTGTCCATCAGTCTCTCCTCCTGTCTCTCTCTCTTTATCTCTGTCCCTCTCTTTCCTTCTGTCTCTCTGTCTTCCTCCATTCTGTCTTTGTCTCTGTCCATCAGTCTCTCCTACTGTCTCTCTCTTTCCTTCTGTCTCTCTGTCTTCCTCCATTCTCTGTCTTTGTCTCTGTCCTGCTCTCCTGCTCAATCTCTGTCCCCACTGATCCTGGATCTGCTCAATGTTCTTGC
>NC_141333.1:20450272-20497772 GCF_037954235.1 Aulostomus chinensis | reverse complement strand
CATAATAATAATGATAATGACAAAAATGATAATCATGATAATAATAGTGATGAAGACGGCTGATGCCGGAGCTCAGGATCAAGGTCAGGGGTCAGACCCAGGCTCAGCGGGCGCTAACCCTCCCCTTCTGTGCTGCTGGATGCACAAAGACATGATTTGTCTCCCTTTGACAGTTTTTATCAACTGCGGCTGAGGTGACCTGTGGGGATTTCTTCATTTTTACGACACCTTTAATTTACAGTAAAATTAATTAGTGCTCAGACATTTTACATCATTTGTTATTTTGATCTAATTGTATTTTATCAGATGCAAAAAAAAATGCAGGAAGAAAATCAGTCAAAAATATCTGCTGCCATGACGACCGTATCGGTCCATGTCCATGATGGGGAGCTGTCAGGTAAAGGTGTGTGTGTTTGGCTTTGTGTGTGTGTGTGTTTGGCTTTGTGTGTGTGTGTGTGTGTGTGTGTGTTTGGGTTTGTGGGTGTGTTAGTGTACGTGTGTGTGTGTGTTTGTTTGTGTATCAGCAAAGCTGCTGGTGTGTATTTTGCGGCCGAGCAGCTGACAGCACCTGCAGGACGCTGCCAGCGCTGCTCCAGGACCTGAACTCTTGACCTACTCTGTGTATTTTTACTGGTGTGACGTGAGCGACGGCCGACAGGAATATTTTGCGGTATAAATAAGCACAATAGTTCAACAACACCCGGGAGGAAAAGAGAAGGAAGGAAAACTTTTTTCAGACCAATTCCTCCTTTCCCTCTTTTCTTTTCTTGGCTTCATCTTCACCGTGTTTCATTCCAGACATATTTGGGTTGTTGTTTTTTTGTACTTCAAAGTAATGCTGTTTGTCAGACCTTGCACACTGTGTGTGTGTGTGTGTGTGTGTGTGTGTGTGTGCGTGTGTGTGTGAGGTTCATTCACACCAGACAAATGCAGAACTGTATGAAGCCTTAAATATATTCCTGGATGACGGTCAGAACAGTGTGTGTGTGCTTGTGGTTGAGGGTTTTCCAGAGTTACTCAGTCGTTTCAAGGCTTGTTAATGCAGCAATGAGAAATAGTAAAACGCAGCTTAGCTTTGGTCATCAGTCGGGGTTGAAGTGTTGGTGGAATTTCTCACCCTTACCCTTGTTCATGATTGATTAAAAGCTTCTTTGCATAAGCACATTCTTGACAAACTGATTTGCAAAATGAGCCAGCTTGACCTCTGAACACCTCAGCAACATCATAAATCTCCAGCGGTGTCAAACACAACCCTCCCTGGCTGAGCCGCTCGTACATGTGCTGCTCTGTTTATTTGGTTTCCTCTCAACCTCGACAAAAGGCCTGTGTTTGTCCAGTGTCATGTTTCCAGCCTCAGGGAGCCTCCATTTATGAAAATGACCAGCCCAGTGATGTCATGTTATTTTTCAACCGATGAGATTCGGGGTTTAGTGGAGGGCAGGCGAGTGGTGTTTGACAGGATGAAAGCAGCCAGAGCTCTGATTCTTGAAGACGCTCGCATGCCGGCGTCGGCCCTTTGTCTCAGGACATCTGCCCTCCGCAGGTGTGACGAGCTCCAAGGGTTCTACTTAGTATATCAGGCTCAGAACGTTGTCTGGGTTCAGCTTTTTAAGTTGAAAATGTGTTCATTTTCAGAGTTTAATCACATTTGGACGGTTGAAGATGCCCCCTCAAGTTTGGGTCATAAACTTGATTCACATTTCTACAGAGCGGAGAGTTGAAACTGATAAATCAGCAACAGTTCTGATGATCAAATGTTTGAGTCAGTTTTTGTAGTTTTTCCAGTCAGTCTATGTCAGGAGAAATGAAATGTGGGTCTGCTGATTTTATGTATATATATATATATGTGTGTGTGTGTGTGTGTGTGTGTGTGTATATGTATATATATACATATATATGTGTATATATGTATATATATATTTGTACATATGTATATATACAACCATATATGCATATATGACACACATATATATGTATATGTATATATGTGTATATATATAAAAACTTATACATACTTATTTGTACATATGTATATATACAATCATATATACATATATGACATACACATATATGTATATTTTATTTATTTGTATGTGTATATGTACATATAAACATAAATATATACACATTCCTATATATGTGGACATTCATACAAAAACATATATATTTATGTTATACATATATACGTGTGTGTGTGTGTGTGTACATACATAAACGCACATATGTATGTACGCACACATACAAAGTATCACAATATCTGCAGTAATGTCCATGTTATTCGATTACTGGGGTGGTACAGAGGTGCTAACACTAAACTAGCACCTGTGCTAAGCCTCCCCGGTCCCTCCAGCTCCACCCTGGTGCAGCAGCGTTTCGGGGGAGAAACCTCCACCAGGACGAGACAGGCGGGGACAAAGCAGTTTTTGATGAAAAGCTTACTGACTTTTTTAGTGAGTGCGATGGCGGCTGGTAATCACAGGATCATCAGTGAGTGAATGGCGTGTTAATACCATCACAGTAAAGAACAATGTGGTTACATTATACATTATGCTAATTGTCAGTTGCCTAATTGATACATGTTAATCATATTAAGGAGCTTAATTATAGGAATCTTACTGTGCTTCCATTTGGTAATTAAGGCTGACATCACATGTGGAAGCGGAGGATCTGGTGTTCCTCCTCTCTGACGTTCCCCCTCACCCCTGTCACATATAGGATGTTTACTCTCCGACTTACTAGAAGGTTACTGCAATTCTATTTATAGAATTTAGCAAGAGAATGAGCCTCTATCTTCCACCTGGAAGTGGGCGCATCAGTGTCACTCTTCCTCATGCTGTTCTCTCTCCCTCTCTTTCACCTCCCTCCCTCTTTCTCTCTGTCTCTATCTCTCTCTCCCCTCCCTCTCTCTCCCGCTCTCTATTACCTCCCTTTGTCTCTCTCCCTCTCGCTCCCTCTCTTTATTACCTCCCTCCCTCTGTCTCTCTCTATCCCCCTCTCCCCTCTCTTTATACCCTCCCTCTCTGTCCCTCTCTCTATCATCTCTCTCTCTCTTTCTCTCTCTACCTGCAGCTTGCTTTTATACGCCAGTCTCCTTAATATGTTACGAATTTAATCAAGTCTGCAAATTTGTTATGCTGGTTAAATTGAACATGCATTGGAACATTTGAATTTGGTTGCCATACCAACCCCCCAGGAGTTCATTTTCCATAATGTAGTGTTGGGAATCTCATTTCCTGCCCTCTCCCCTGCTGCTTCTAGCGGACGCCACCTCCAGGCTCCCACTGTAGGCCCGCTACAAACCAGCTTCAGCTGCCACCACTCTCCGACACTGGGGGGAGGGAGGGAGGGACGAGGGAATGGCCTCTCTCCACGTAGTGGAAATGACACAAATTAATATACACTACTTAAACCAGACCAAGATTAATGGTTCCCTTTCGCTGCAGCTTAGTCCCACTGTCAGTTGCCGGGTGCTCGTTGGACAAAATCAACACTAATCAACATTTATTCCACTTTTGCCCTGGGCTCTCAGGAGTCTGGCAGCACCCCCACCTCCCTCCCTCCCTCCCTCCAGTAATACACCCCCTTTCGTCCGTCTCGCTACGCTTTTCACCTCTCATCCAGCTCCTCCATACATCACCCTCCTCCTGCTCAGCTCGGTGGAGGAGAGTGCGCCCCCTCCTATCAGGCCACATTAGACTCATGATAGATTTTCTCTTTTCATTTGCATCTGATATTTAACGCAGCAAAGCAGTTGCTCTGTCACTTTACTGTACGTGTGTGTGTGTGTGTGTGTGTGTGTGTGTGTGTGGTTTTGGTTTTCCACTATAGAAACAATGCTTGGCTGTATATCACATTTAAATTCTTCAAGTTCTCCACCTGAGATCATTCCCAGACTGACACAACAGGCACAGTTTTGCTTAAAAAGTACCAGAGCAAAATACATCCTTAGTACTTTATTAATGGTGTCTGGGATGCGTTGATACACCACTCGGCATCGGTCCAGCACGGCGCTAAAAGGTCTCTGTGTGAAAACGGTTGCATAGATGAAGCACATTCTTGTGTGGTGGGCTGTGTGTTTTCTGGTGTTTGTCTTCACAGTTGGAGCAGGACGTTTTTCAGCCGGTTAGGTTACAGTGGTACTTCACCCAGGAACATGCAGCTTACTGTGGTGGCCTAAAGGTTAGAAAAGCTAGCATGTAGCTGGAGGTTTGGCGGTTCAATCCCGGGACCAGCAGGCTAGGTCTCGGAACGGAAAGAGAAGAAGCAGTGCTCGAACCGCCCTCCTCATCACCACCACTGAGGGCCCTTGAGCAAGGCCTCAAGCCTGACTGCTCCAGTGTAGCTGCTCAGTGGCTGTCAGATCAGACTGTGGTAGTACTGGGCAGCTTCTGGGTCGGACTGGTTTCTGCAAATGATCGCTGGCTTTTTACAGGTGTACACAACAGTTCTCACATACTGGAGTCTTCAGAAGAGCCAGTCACATATATTTAGCTTGTATGGTAGTAGTAGTAGTAGTGTGTAGTATTATGTAGTAGTATGGCTAACAGCGACACCTCCTAAACTCTCGAGGTTATCGTCTGGTATCATCATGGTTCAGTTGGTCTTCAGTGAGCATGAGAGCAGAGCATGTCAGAGTAGTGACGTTAGTAACGATGTCAGAGGTCCTGAGTGTTACCATAGCAACCTACTCTGGGGATTTAGGAATGCCTTTATTCCTGAATTTCTTACATGTTGTTAAGGGGACATCTTACCAGAAATGATGATCCCCCAATTGTCCTGCACAGGGAAGTGAAGTGGAGATGCAGCGAATGGCTTGGTGAAGCTGAGAGCTCCTCAGAAACTTGACCTTTGAACTGTGACAAACATCAACAAGCCTTCCGTCAAATTCAGAAGCATAAGTTGCTGTGATTGGTGTTCATAAGTACATCACTAGAGTACCTGTGTCCCAACAAGTACCACTACAAATACATGTATGACAAGTACATAAACTTCAAATGGGAGGATTCTGCAATCAGTAGATACTAAATCCTCAGGTTTTCACCCACATAGCAAAGAACCAGCATTAAGAAACGTCTGTCCTGGTGTACATAACGCCAACTTCAAGAAAGAGCAGCAGGTCCACTGACCTACAGTTCCTGAGTGGCGTGAGTCAGCAGCGTCCAGGGAGCGGCCCTTGATTTTAGTTTAGAAATCGCAGCTGCACTCGTTTTCTGATTCCTGGGTGATTAGCACTGAATTAGCGAGGTAATCATGAGTGACTAGTTGAGTTGATCTCAACAGATCACACCAAATCACATGAGCAAGCAATGTGACTGTTTGACTGACTTCCCATGAAAAGTATTTAAAAGAGTGAAAGATGTTTTTTTTCATGAAAATGTGATGTGTTTTAAATCAAATTGAGTTCTGATGGATCCAGCTTCTCTTTTTCCCGAACCCAACAGGCACTAGAACATGGACCTCCATAGGAGAACGTTAAGTATGTGCCGCGTATTTTTCGACTCTGTCAGATTGTTTGTGATGTGAAGCCAAAAGTCATCATTCATGTGTTCACATAGCGCAGCAGCTTTGAGGAAGTTGTGTTGTGCCTTGAGGGAAAAGAACTCAAAGACGTTAAAGTTATAGTCTAATCAATTGATTAATGAACGTGACCATTTTACTTTGTTCCGAAACATTTTAGAGAGTTGCAGCCCTAAAATGTGGCTCATATCTCTTTGAATTTATTGGGAAATTTCGTGTCATGATTTTTTCAAGGATTTTTCTGTCTTTCCTCTTGCCACGTGCTCCTCTCTAAAGAGCTGGACGAGCTGGAATTAGTTGGAGCAGGACTGGGCAGACGCCAGGGAAACACCCTCAACTGGAAAATGGTCCATCACAGCAGTTCACATTTTATTACTGTCCAATACTCGCAAAGCTGGATCCTCTCTTACAACAGCCTCCAATTTAGAGTTTGCATTCCGCTTTATTCCCCTCTGAAGAGGATTTGCACTAAGAGCCACTGCCTCTTTTCCATCTCTGCCGTTGCAGTGTTGTCCATCTTGGAGGACTGCGGGGACAGAGGCCTCGTCACAGCGCCAACTGGCCTCATTGAAGTGACACCGAGTGCTTTGTCAGCTTTGCGTCTCAGGTGCCAACCTGAGCTTCCCAAAATAAACCGTCACGCAATGTAGCAGGACAGAGAGATGTAGGTGCACGTCGGGGCCATGTGCCCCCCTGATAGGAAGCAAATGTTCAGTAGCAGAAATGTACCGTGGGCTTGGAGGCGTTCCATTTCCAACAGCAGCAACATGGTGGGGAAGTGAGAGCGTGGAGTGTGGTCGTCTGCACCATCAGCAGGGGTCAGTCACTCCTGGTGGGATCAGACTTTCTCTTTGTAGCCTATAATTCTTTTTTTATTTATATTTTAAATGATTGAATTTCAATGTGTACCTTTTACATTTTGACAGCTCTTTGTTTTTAGAAGACGTCCTCCTCCAGAAATAGCTTCTGGCTGCTGTACTGAGCTCCTTTTCCTTTTTTTGAAAATGGTCTGTCATTTTCTCTCCGTGGTGCAACGTTACAGCAGGAGAGAGTAAACGGTTCCCCTGATGTCACTTTCATACTGTTGTCGAGAGGTTGCAAAGGGCAAACGTGTGTCGTCACACCCAGAGATTCCTCACAGGGCTCCCAACTGTGGCCACTGGCCGTATCCAGGATCGTCCCTGAGTGTGCGATTCCTGTTAGATCTCAGGGTGACCTGTGTGCTCGATTGCTGCCATGACATTTTTATGACTAGTGGACTGAAGTAGAATTGTGAGCCACAAAGGCTTGAAATTGAAGTTCAGTCTTCACCTCTATAATGAGGGACCAGGAGCTAATCATGCAGGAAAAGAGAAAAGACCTCCTTTACATCTGCTCTCAAAACGCCATCGGTATCCCGACAGCTTAAGTGGATCAGGAAACCTGCATGTTAGTGCAGGTGTGAAGGGTCGGATCTACCGGACCACATCTGGAGGTAGTCTGCCCTGCACTGTAGTCGGTTCTGGGTTTAAAGTCAGTCCGTTGAACACGACCAGACCAACCCCCAAGTTCACAAGTTAATAAGAATAAGAATAAAAATAAGAGTAAGAATACTTTATTCATTCCACACTGGGGAAATTAAATCATTTCAGCAGCACTGACAGGGAGAAGAAGAAAGGATTTTATAAATTAAAAAGAAAAATGTATGAAACAAGAAAAAACAAAAATAAATATTAACATTTATATTAGACAATCAAAAAATATTTACATGAAGTATGAAAAAAATAAGGAATGTGTAAATTGTCAAAACTAAAAGAACCCCATGTAACATAGTGGCCTCCTGGTCTGATCTGATCTGCCGTCCTGGCCTCTGAGGTCAGGCAGATAAAGTGTGGTAACGTAGTTAACGTGTTTAAACGTGAAGGGTCAGAAGGTGACCACATGTGTTCCTTCGACCCGACGAGCTTCTGTGCAGCTCTGAACCTTCAGCTGTGATCGTCATGGCCATCTGACATCATGTCATCCAGGGCGGAGGAGATCTGACTCTCTCTGTACCCCCATGGCGGTTGAGCCATCATGTCGGCAGGTTGTCTGTCCGTCGATACCATTTTGTTCACAGCATGCCTCTGGAATGCCGTGAAGAAATTTGTTAAAATTTGTCTCAAATATCCACTGGGACTCAGATTTTGAAGCTTACAGGTCAAAGGGCAAGGTCACCGTCACCTCACATGCCTCAAGCCTCAATGCCAAAAAGAAGGATTAGAGCTGAATAGCTGCCATATGAAACTGCCAATCAGAAGCGCCTAAGATGATGACAGTAAATACAGGCGATTGTTCCCAGCAGACTGGAGACAAACGAGTGCGCGTCGCAGCAGCCTTCACTGAGATGCCCTTTTCTGATATCCGCCCTTTTCCATATAAAAATTTGAGTTGGCAGCATGAATGTCACGATGTGGTTGTTGGCGTCAGCAGCTTCACTCAAAGCCTGAGTCTATATAGCAGATCGTATGAATCAACATATTACATCGCACAGTCACATGGTGACAGCAACAGATTCATAAAGGAACGCTTTAAATGACTGTCAGTAATACCTGGACCACTTACTGACTTTGAGTGCTTCTGTTATGGTTTTTTGTTTGTTTGTATGTTTTATTTATTTGCATTGTGGCTCTTTCCACCACACAAACTCAACTCCTAAGTCTTCCCTCATGCTTGCTGCCGGTGACGTAACTCCTCCCAGCCCTCTCCCATCTCCCATCTCCATTAAACAAGACACTCCGAACACAGCTCTGTGGTGAAGAAAAGGTGACGATCTTCCAGGTGTAGTTCATCAGGATCATCTTCACTAATGAACCCTCTGATGATGCTGGAAGCCTGAATGCAGCGGTTAGCAGTGATAAGCTAACGTTAGTCTATGACGGAGCTACACCAGGGTCACGTGACTTTAACAATTCAGGCGTCCAGTGTTATATGGTGTTTCCTGAACAAATCATTAAAACATCTCATGCTAGTCCCTGACGCTCAACAGCGCTGGCTTACTCCCAGCTTGTACGACTCGCTCCTGCACGATGCACAGTCAGACCTATGGACAGTTCGTCCAGCCATCTTGTAATTTTTTTTTATTTCTGGAACATTACCTGATGATGTTTTTGTAACAGATAATAGAAAAGAGTGTTCAGACTAAAACACATGTAGACATCATTGATAATTTAAGAAAAATAACAGCCTTGGAGGTCACACTTGCTTTGTCTGAAGCAGAAGTGGAGGTCATCTGAGTCGTACGGCCCAAACACGCCGTCTTTATTAAATGTGACTACTTTACTCAGTTTGATGTCAATGTCAAATGAATGTGTGGGATTTTGGACTAGTTGCTGAACAAAACACTCTGATGGTGTCACCTTTGACTCGGAGCCTCAACACTTGATTAATCAAGGAATAATCTGATTAATCACCAATAAAAACAATCATGGGTTTCTGGCCAACCTGTCAACGCCTCTCCAGCTGACAGATTCTTGCCGCCTCTGCCTCCGCTGTAAAGACGTTGTGTTGATAAGTTAATATTCTGACAACAAAGATGAGATAAAGAGGTTTTAGGAGTTTGGAGGATAGCGTAACCTTGATAAAACGCTCATCTCACTGACGTTGATTTTCACCATCCATCTTCATCTGATGGCAAGCATGCAAATGGTGGCAGCCAGCGGCAGGGAGTGAGCACAGTGCTGTTAAATGGGCCATTTCAGATGTTCTTTGTACCATGCTGACTTCCAGAATATTCACTGTCAGCCAGCTTGTCGCACGCCGAAGACTTTTTGGAGGCACCTTTTTTTCCTCTGCCTCTCTTCCCTGTTTTCTTGGCCTTTTGTATAAATTAGGTGTGTAGTCAATGACTGCTCATGAAATATGAACAGCTTTTAGAGAATTTTACATCACAACATTTCTCTTTATTTTTTAACTGTTTCAGCACAGGCTTTCGAAACTTTCTGTGAGTTCAGGAAGGCAACAGCCCCACTAATACTGTCCTTGTTGTAACGAGATGTTTACCACCTCAAGTGTCTAGTAGTTACACCTTTATGAGTCAAACGAGAGCAAACACATTGCATTTAACAACGTAATGTTCCATGTAAAAATGTCTGCATGGGGTAATCCCATCTGCTTGGTGTAGAAGCTCCCAAACATGGCAACAAACTTTCCTCATTTCCTGTAAGATGCTGGATTTGACTTTGCCGGTGCTTGGCCGCGCTGCCAGTGGGGGGTGGGGATGGCCTCTCTTGTTCAGCCTGGCCCCTGTAAAGATGGAGCTGTCAGTCATGTGCAGCTGCAGGAGTCCTGAGAGGTTTTCACCGAGGGGCCAGTGGGGGGACGATGTGGCTGCCACCCACTCATCCTCCTCTTGATGCCCTCAGATGAGGATTGTCCAAGTGATTGTACCGATGGAATGCACAAAGGGTTAGAAATAAAAGACGAGGCAGGTTAAGGGAAGAGTGTGTGTGTGTGTGTGTGTGTGTGTGTGTGTGTGTGTGTGTGTGTGTGTGTGTGTGTGTGTGTGTGTGTGTTAGTGGTATGGTCTTCCAAACACAGACAATGCAACAGATGCCTCCTAATAGCTATTCGGTCTGTGTAGAGACAGTCTAGAGGGGTGTGTGGCGTTAGAGGGTTTGTGGGGGAGAGGAATCTGTAGTATGCAGGTAGTATTTTTATGTGAGCCTCAATCCCTGTAATATCTCTAGTTATGCAGTTTCAAAGTACCACTCACACTGGTTTCGCTCACCACTGTACACAGAACAGTTACTAATGCAACATGTTGATTTGCACAAATGACACATTTGTTATTGTGAAAAACAGCTTCTGAATCAATTCTCTCTATAGATAAGGAGTCAGTCTGTGATGTTGTCAACACAGTCTGTGATGTTGTCAACACAGTCTGTGATGTTGTCACAGTTCCTGAAGTAGGAATGAAACCTCTTTAGGGAGGTGGTCCAGGCACGTCCTGCTGGGAGGAGGCCCAGGGCAGACCCAGGACTACTGTAGGTGTAGGGACTATATCTTCCCTGTAAGAGCCCTACCCCTGCGACCCAATTTTGCATGAACCATTGGTTAGATGGATGAATATTAATGACAGTATTTTTTTTAAACAGATGGAGGTTTGGGAGCAGTGTCAGCATGTGTGTGGTGGAATCAGATAAGAATTCTAAAAACTGTGTTTTGTATTTTCAAGATTCAAGAATAGGTCCTGACCTGGAAGAACTGCTGCAGGTCAGTGAATGAACTGACAGTCATTTCTCTTTCCGTGTAAATGCTTATTTCTGGTATCAGCAACAGTAAAAACATAGCAGTCACCTCATCCTTGAAGACAATATTTAAATGTCACAATTGACATTTAGTCAGGGAATGAAATGTTAAGAATGCTCCCATTCAGTTCTCACAGCCTTAACCTACATTTAAAGTACTGCCAGGCTAATCAGAATGCAGTACTGTGATAGTACTATGTGAGTATTGCAATCATCCCACATCATTTCTCTCACCATATGCATAGTATTACAAAAGGGGGTTCATTAATGATGTTTGGGGTATACAAACACACACACACTCACACAAACACTCACTCACACACACACACACACACACACACACACACACACACACACATACACACACACAGTCTGAGGCGTCTCAGCTGCAACCCCAGTGGAGAGCAGAAGCCTTGTTTGTGTTGCTCCCAGCATGCAGCCTGGCCCTTGTCAGCAGCCCTGTCATATCTGTCTCGGGTCTGTCCCGACAGCCAACCCTGATCCCGTGTCACAAAGGCGGGCTCGTCTTCAGAGAGACAGGTGTCAGCAAGCTCTCGTCCAGCAGATGCCTGCTTCATCTTTGAAGCTGAACAACTTGGAAGGAAGGTCATCCCTGCCACCCATTCACACCCACTGTATCACAAGAGACTGGGGTCCTATCAGTATGTGAGGGTGCTTGTGTCAGGTCGGGAGCTGGTCCCAGTCCAGCCGCATTACTGACTGGAGCCGCGTCCTGACTGACTGACGCACTGACTGACAACTTCATTGTGTCCTCTGAGGAACAGAGATGAAAGGCTTTCATGATGGGGTCTCGCAGACTCGTGCTTGTGAAGAATGGCTCCTTTCTTTGCATTATTGTTTCTTTGTATAGACCCGATGACTTCTAGCTGAAAACAGGCTTTTTTAATTGTACGAGGGCAGCCGCATTGGAGTGACTCAGGACTCAGGAATATGATGAGGGACTCTCTCTCTTCCTCGGAAAACAGTTTAAATGTGGCAGTAATAGTAACCTCCTCCCCCGCGTGTGTGCGTGCAGGTGCACACACACACACACACACATGTGGGAAAATGTCACAAATTAAATGAGAGCAGCAGTGCCTTCATCACTTCTCCTCGTTGTCCCACCCCCAAGTTCATGCATACCTAGGCACCACAATTTTTAAGATAGGAAGGGTATAGAAATTAGAAATACTCATCACCTTGTGCAAATGACATGTTTAATGGAGTATAAATACACAATGACAGAATCCCTTTAGAATGTGGAAGGAAGAACTCCAAAGACATTGCAGTTGTATGCCTGTGTGTGCCAGCCACCAGGACCTTGGCCTCCGTCCTTGTCCTCCTGTTGTTCCTCAGATGTTGCCTGTGGTCTGGAGCTACCAGCTGAAAGCAGAACTACATTCAATAAGTTAAATTAGTGACTTGGAGCACATTAAATGGCATTCTTCAATAAAAGTCTGCTATATGGAGATATGAAAGCAATATGGCTAACACAAAAAATGGCCCTGCCATGGACTGGTGACCCATCCAATTTGTGCCCTGCCTCTCGGCTGAAGGCTGCTGGGATAGGCTCCCCCCGCCACCCTTAACAGGATAAGAAGGAGAAGATGGATGGATGGATGGAAGGAAAGTTATTCTGTCTCCTCCTGGTAATGCCACCAGCATATCATACTATTGGTGGATGCCATTGCTGATAGGAACTAATCTCAGTGCCCTTTTTGAGCAAATCTATTGGCCAAACTGTTGCACTGGTTGACCTCTAGTACATCCTGTTAATCGTGTAACTCTCTTACCCATGTAACTCCGTTACTAATGTTGCCCTGTTACTCCTGAAGCTCTGTTACTCACTTATCCCTGTTACTCGTGTAACACTGTTACTCATGTAACTTTGATACTAAAGTAACCTGGTTACTCGTGTAACTCTGTTACTCATGTAACTCTGTCACTCTCCACCCTGCTCTCCTGTCTTCATACTGTGTGGCCAGAATGTTGGTAGTCATCTACATTGATCCTTGCTGAGCCAGACAACGATCGCTTTGTATTTAATATTTTCCCTCAGCCGTGCGTGCGTGTGTGTGTGTGTGTGTGTGTGTGCGTGCGTGTGTGCATGTGTGTGTGTGTGTGTGAGTGAGTGTGTTGGGGGGCTGTATATTAATAATTGAATTGCAGTCGTGTAACTGAATGCTGCAGAGTGCCAAGTGATGGATATTTTCAATGACATGAAGAGTGACGCCCTGATAGATCGATAGCATCACACACACCCTGTCAGTAGGCATGTGTGGTGGGGGCTCCCTCCCACACTAATATTGTTTTGCTCCATAAGCCGCCTGCTCTGATCTTATGGGTTGGAGGTCTCCGGCCCAAACGACTCTGTCCCCCTAGCTGGTGCTGTCAGAAGTGACAGTCCTCATGTTTATTTCATTGTGCGTCCAGGCTGTCTCGTTTCCCTTCCCTCCAATGTCATTAACGCTGCGAGCCAGGACCCTGCAGCGGCGCGCCTAATGAATTCCTCTGCGGCTCCTCACTCCTCACCTAGTTACCCCAGCTCAAGGTGTCAAATTAAAACAGCCTGGGAAAGGAAGGTGGAAGCCATTCTAGCTGCACACACTGTGTGTCTGTTTGTCTCACATCCCCTGTTGCATTATTTATTGTGTTTATGGAAGCGATTTGTTGGAGGTGCTTAGCACTCAGGCTTCCTGACCATTGAGAATGATTAAAATGAACTTTTATTCCTTCAGTGAAATAATGAGTGCTGTAGTGATTTGATGTGATCAATCCTGTAAATAGACAAGCAGCTTGTGATGTCGACATGCTGTTTCAACCTATTTTTGGTTATAATCTATGTGATTATCTTGCATTACTTGATGAAGCATTGTTGCTTTTAACGTTTGGGATCTCTGGGATAATTTGAGGGATGAACAGCAGTGAAGATGTCTGGATGACTAAATTGTTCTTATTTACTTGTGATTGTGATGAGCATAACAAGGCCAGACGCGTTATTGAGCTGCGAGGCTGCAAATTGCAAAAAAGATGTATCTTGGTCACGATTACCGTTGCCTTTTGATCAATTTACATGTTAGTTTTTTCTAATTAATAAGAACTAGAAGGCCTCAGAGAGCACAGACCTCTGCCAAGGCTACCTCAGCCAAACCCAAAGTATAAAAATTTAATTCTTTGCCATACTAAACAGATCTGGTGTCAGTGTTCACATGACCTCAATCAAACAATGAATCATCATTTTGCCGAAGAAAAAAAGGAGAGTGCAACAAAATTCCCAAAAGTTACAAGGCAACCAAAAGTCTTCAGAAATTCCTGTTTCAAAAGTTGAAATGATTTCAAGAAGTTTACCTGTCTTAAAAGTAGTTTGATGCTTCCAGGACACTGGACTGAGAAGAAACTAAATGACAGAATTTTGATAAGGATTCTAGAGGAATTTTATGTGATGAAAGAATTCGTCGGACACCCGAACCAGGCTGGAGACTCAGAGACGCTTCAAATTCCAAGTACAGAGTTCCGGCCTAAGAAAGTTAAAACAGAGGACACCAGATGAAATTCCTCATCAAGGTTGAAGTAGATCATGGAAAAGCTGTCATGGCACAGCTAAAGAGTTTCAGGCTGAGCTCCAGGAATCTGCTGTGGTGTCAGCCAGAACTATGACTTTAAAGGTGACCTAAGTCAAGACTAATGTTTTGAAAAACTTTTGTAGACAGACCCAGAAGAGTTTGATCCATCCAACTACCAGCCAGTAACTTGCTGCTGCACCACATGAAGATCCTGTCAGGCACCATAACAGCTAAGATGAACAGGAACATGGTCCATTAAGTGAAGGGGTCAGAAAGGAACTGGTACCAGCTACTGGCCACCCAAGATTGCAAGACCAGGCAGACCCAATTGGGGACCGCCTGGATGGACTAGAGCCTCTGACTCATTGACACTCCCATGGATACTGGAGAGCTGGGAAACATCCAACATCAACAGAGCCTAAGAGCCTTCATCAAGAACTCAGCAGCGTTTTGGAGAACGACTCAAAGCTGCACAGAGAGAGAGAAGCTGATCAGAACCGACGAGTGAACTACCAGAAGGCAACAGATGTTCAGGACGGCTCCAAGAACCTTGGGATCCCTCAGGCTAGTGGAACCATGAGGAGGCTGAAGGAGGTCGGCCACAGCCAAACACTTACACAGAGTCAGGAGGTCCTGAGAGGTCCGCTCAGGGGGAGGAACCTGGTCCAGTCATCAGCACATAGCCCTGCCAGCCACCAGATCCCTGCTGGGATAATCAGCTGCCAAAGGAGGAGATGGAGGCCCCTGGTACCAGGACCAGGAAGCTCCTCACCCGGCAGGGAGGGTTTCACCCCAAGTCCAGCTCCCTGAGACTGGACATGAAGAGACACAAGGAAGCCCAGGACTGGTGAGGGTTAGAGCCACGGGCCAAGACCAGACCACCAGACTACATCAGGAAGATGACCCCCAAAGATGAACTGCTGAGTGAAAACCTCAGGTAGCAGGAACCTGAAGTGGAAGTGGAGGAGGAACCATCATGGAGGGACGAGCCCCTGCAGGGCTGGAAACATTCCATGTAGAAGAAGAGTTTGATATCAAGAATCCTGGACTGGGGACACCACAGAGGCTGCACTCATGGCAGCACAGGACCAGGACCAGATGGGTAGGGGCCAGATCTAGACCAGCAGACAGGACCCCAGGAACAGGCTGGGTTCTAGACCAACAGACAGGACCCCAGGAGAAGGTGCTTGGTATCAGATGGATGAGTAGAGGAGGATTCCACACACACACACACTATAGAGATTAACAGTGCGTTCGTTGTATTGTTCCAAGACCTCGCTGATTACAAGACAACTGCCCTTTGTCAAGCTATATTTTTGAAACCCTAACCCTAAAGAACAAACTTTGTTTGGAGTAAATACTTTTATTTGAAAATAAGATAAGTCTTCTGCACCAGCTGAGGCTGCAGGCTGTGTCCAGGTCTTTGGTGGCCTCCCTTCAGCTGGGTCACAGTTCTTGGCAGCTGCTCACTTCATCCTCCAGCCACATACTGACATGCTTGTCGGTCAGTCTCCTGGAATGTCTCCACTTTCAGGAACCTGCTTGGTTTCTGCTGACCGTTGAGGAAGGTCTTACACTCCATAGCGTATGTGTCTTTGCTGCTTGAGAGTTCTTATTGAATCTGCTGCATTTATCAAAATGAGCTTATAGTTTGCATCATAACTTCAAGTCAGTTGGTGGTTAACTTGCCTGACTTTTGAGTTGCTGAGCTCAAGACAGTCACACTCCATCATGCAGCCTGCTGCACGAGCAAGTCAGAAGAGCAGGGCACTTCAGTCATGGGGGGCCCTTCCACAGGTATCTGGTGCCCCCTGTTGTTGTGGATGTATTGACATGTAAACATCTAGACCTTGATTATAAGACAGCCCCATTTGCCTCAGGTGTATTTCCAAGGAAAAAAGTATTATATTTGAATCAGTATGATAAGTATTTTTAGGCCACATGATATAACATATTACCTAAATCAATTTTTTTGTCTTCTCGTGGCGGTAGAGCCCAGTTCCATGTCTATTTTAGGAATGTCCACATTGAGCAGGCCTCCCTCCCCGTATGACTCTCTCTTCCTCTGACAGCACCAGAAGATGGAAAATGGTGTCAATCAATTCATCAGAGCAGCCCGGGTGGCTGTGCAGCGTGGAGAGCTGGGGGCGTGGTAATGGCAGCAAGCAGGAGGAGCGCAGCACATGATTATGGCTCCCTGCTGCAACTATTTCCCCTCACTGTTGTAGCTGATGCTGCAGTGCATTAATGGATCAAGTGTGCAGCTTCACAGTCCTGCCTGGCATCCTCAGAGTTGTCTTGAGGGCGAACCTCATTGGCGCTTCAGCACCACGGCTTGTTAGCCTGCCGGAATGTGCTGCGCTAATTAAGGATGTGTAAATGTGCTTGAATGAGTCACATCTTCACATTAAGAGAGATTTGCGATTTGCAGAATCTGTGCTATATTGTATTTTAATTAAGGATTAATAAAAAAAATAATGTTTTTTTTTCACCTGGCAGCCTGGATGTGGACATGATTCTGGCGTCTGCTGTGAGCTTGTCAGCGGCATATTGAGCACCTTGTCAGTTTCTCTGGTGCGCAGAGAGCCTCAAGGTCTCCTGGAAGCTCTGCTCACTGTGAAAAAAAGGAAGAAGAAAACAGACATTTACTGTAGGAGGGAGTGGCCAATACATTGGCTTAATTAAATTTTTTTTACCCTCCCCCTCTCATCCTCACCCATCCCCTTCTCTCTTTTTCGGCTGGCAGAGCAGCAGAGTGGCTCTGAGACACGGAACACTAGTTGTGCTGGCAATTATGTTAATGGGATGCTATTAGGCCATGATTCCGTATGAGCGATCGGGGAGAAGAAGAGCCCCGGCGGCAGAAAATGATAACGGAGCGTGCGCCTCGTTGATACCGCTCCAGCAGGATCGTTTGCATAATGAACCCTCCCCACTAACGAGGGGTGTGGCCTCGACACTGAGCTACTTAGGAAGCTCAGGAGTCGCAGCATGAGGCGAGCCGACAGTGACAGCACATGTGACAACAAGATTCATGGACTTCACTACTGGTTGTGAAAGCCATTCTGGCACAAATGCGACTCTAGCATGCAGATTCCTGCGTCTAGAGTCAGGGAGACAGAACAATGCAGTTTCTTTGGAGAACACTTTCATGTTGAAAATGTATTAAGACAACACCTCATTGCTGCTCTGATTCAGCAGTAAGAGCTGTTTCAGACTTTTTTATGTGAACAAATTTCTATTGAACATTTTGAACACTAAAAGCGATCATTCACAGGGTATTTTGCTGTTTTTAAGTATGTTTTCCCTCCTTTATGACTTGGTGCTGACTCCAGAAGGCAGACAGAGCCAGACATATGTAGTTAGCTTTAAGTTCATGGAGACTGATGGCTAACAGCAGCTAAACTGTCCAGAAATGTCCGTTTACAAACTCTCCAGGTTGTCTTGTATTGCACCCCAACATCTCTCTCTCTCTCTCTCTCTGTCTCTCTCTCTCTCTCACACACACACACTCACACACACACACACACACACACACACACACACACACACACACACACACACACACACACAGTATATGAAGTCCTTGGTGGTGTGAATCAGTGTAGAGTCTTCCTCTGGGGCCTGGCAGGATTCATGCGTATGACGCCATGGATCCTAATCCCAAAAATATGTTATGCATTTGGCTGCAGCATCTTCACGATGCATCAGGCCTCTCTATTGATGTCTTGATGTATTATTTGTGTGTCCAGCCAGCGTGCACACATTCCTGCAGCCTCAGGATCTGATCGGAATGATCCAGATGCCCTGGGGAAGACATTAAACTTCCAGAATTCCCTTCAGGCTGCACTCCCCGCCTCTCTTTCTCAACCTTTCATTCTCCCTTAATGAGAACTCCTCCTAATTATTTCAGTGGCTGGAGTGCGGGGACACAGCCGGAGTTAGATCCCTGCGCTCAGACGTGACTGCTATGTTGATGAAGGCAGCAGATCAATAATTTAGGCCTCAGCCTTAATGGCGGGTGAGAGAGAGAGAGAGAGAGAGAGAGAGAGAGCGAGTGATACGTCAGAGTCAGAGATTACATTTTAAAGCCTGAGCTCCACTTGCAGCTAAATAGAAACCACCGAATGTTTGTGCAGTAAACAGCTGACACGTTTATGTTTACTGGAATCCGTCTGCTCTTCCTCCAAAGCTGAGTGCTTGTTCACCCAGCTTGGAATTTCCAGGATTCATTTTCACACTGGCCAGATCATTTACATTGAAATACTCAGAGATGGAATTGATTGGGAGGCATGAATATTGATACGATCTTATCAGATTGGTGTCCATCTCTCAAACCGCTCTGTAGAGAATAATGGTCACTGTCCGCCACAAAGATCACATGATGTGTGGGTTTACAGGGGCTCGGCTCAGAGGCACCCTCCAACTCCTCCGGGGAGCAGCAATGCATCTTTAAGGGCTCCTCACATCAAGGAGACCTGAGCAGAGAGGAGCCTGCAGCCGCTCGCTCAATTATTTAAGATCTGTTTTAACTTGGCCTTGAGGAGAGGGGAGGGAAGGGAAGAGGGGAGAGAGTAGAGAGAAGGAGGGGAGAAAAGAGAGGGGAAGGGAGCAGGGGACAGAGGAGAGGAAGGGAGGGGAGGGAGGGGGCTCAAACCACCCCCATAAAGAGGAGAGCAGTTTTCTTTTTGCCTTTACAAGAAGATGGAGATGATTTTCTCTGTCAATGTTTTAGCAGTACGATACTTTTCCTCTGGTTTGACTCGGATCTCAGAGCCTGGATGGTTCTAGGCGGGTCGTGTCAGTTGGGTAGCACCCAGCTGTTGATACTCAATAATCCTATATATTACATGAAGGAATATTCAAATATATACTTGAATATATCAATACAATATATAAATCTAATAAAAGGTGCCTCCTCCAGCCACTGCTCGTGAGGTCACACCACTGTTCTTCCACATGACCGCGGTGGCGGTAACGTATCTGTAAGCTGGTTCACCAGCCAACCGCCATCAAACCTCAGAAGAAGAAGCCATGTGGACAAGAGAGCACAGGAGGAACATGGGTGGAAAAGTGTTGGATGTGTGACTGATGATGTCAGAGGAAAGTCTGGAACCACACGAGACCGGAGAGGGAGGCAGTAGCAATCCAGGCGATCAAAAAAGCCCCCTTGTCAAGTTCTTAAGGTTTTGGTCAGTACCACTTTGTGTTTTTGTTGTATTTGTTTGCAGTGCCCTCTTGTGGACAGAGAGAAAGAAAGTACACTGTGTTTCTATTATACAATGCATCAAGTTATTTATGTATTCAAATATATTCTTTTTTTTCCTTTTCGAAAGCATATTCAAATATTTTTTTGCCAACTTTGACAGCCTGGTGCACCAGCTGCCTCGACGAGCTGTTCCTGGCTCCTCCTCTCTTTGCTTCGGTTGGATGTCATTGTGCTTTTCTGCATGTGGGCATGAAAATGCCACACAAGCTTGCTCCACTCAGATCAACTCCTCGTTGTCTGTGTGACTTGCAGCTGCCTTTAACTCTGATTAAATATTGATATCCGTGTAAACACTCCGGACATATTGAGTATCCCCACCACCGCCTCCCTCCCTGCTGCTGCTCGCTGGAGGAACAGGCCCTGTTGATATATGGTGGCAAAATAAAGTGTTCTGACACCCAGCTGAAATTAAGGCTCAACCAATTTCCAGGTGTCTGTGAATCTGAATAAATCCTTCTGTGGGTCCAAGCTAACGTGTGTGTCCTTGGTTTGCGGCGTGTATGAAGCAGCTGTGAACACCGACGGCTGTCACACCCACTGAATGTTTCTCAACACTGGGAAAAATTCTCTGGTCAGAAAGATGGAGGATTCAAACTGCAACATTGTTACTTGATGAGGTGAATTCAGCTTCACAGCCAATCTGGGCCAAGTGGGTTTTGATGATTTTTTCTATGCATGTTTGACATGCTCACACCGAGTTACGATTCCGATGCAATCCGTCCGTCCCAGAATACGTCACTCATAGAGACCCAAAACCATTTTGGGGGTTGTGGTACAAGAAGAGAGTTTGATTTAGAACGAGGGAGGTCGAAGCGCCAAGTGTATAAACCTCATTTTAGCGATGGAGCAGCTGATGATCAGTGCACTGCTTTAGAAGCTTCCAAAGGAAACCAACCTTGTTTAAGAAAACTCAGAGACATACTACACTACCCACAATCCTAATGTGGATCAGTAACATCTGTGATTGGTGGAGTAGTTGCTGTGGAAACTGAATCAGTCACTGTCAGCCATTTTCAGATTCATGAGTTCCCGACCAGAAACTTGAAGTTTGTACTGACACCAGTTACAAGTTGGCTACAGTGGCAGCAACACATGGGTTGCTGGTATATATAAAAAAAACCCTCTGGAACCGGAGCTGCTCTGAAGGGGGGCGGTCATGGGCAAAGAATCAGGCACTCAAGAAAACTCCTTCGGTTTGCTTGTTGGGCTTTGTGGTGAAACAAAATACAAAATTAAAACATTTATTTTTGAAATTTGAATAAATGAGTGCTCTCAGGCACGAAGCTGCGCTTGAGAGAGAATCTGGCAACGCCATCATCCTAACACTGCTGTTCGTGAGGGGAGACATTTCATGTTTCTCTCTTTCTGTTTTTCTCTCCTTTCTTTCTCTGCATAACAGATCTGCTGCCAGCAGAGTTTCTTTTTCCCTGCCTGGTATCTCCCGGTGATCCCAATGTCTATGTAAAATAGTGACTTTATAGACTGACTCTACTAGAGTGTGTGTGTGTGTGTGTGTGTGTGTGTGTGTGTGTGTGTGTGTGTGTGTGTGTGTGTGCAGTACAAAGCAATGCTCATGGGAGAAGGAAGCTGTCCACACAGAAGAAATGAATGAGGTAATGTAGTGGAAGGTAATGGCTTTATGCAACATACTGGAACCGAGAGGCTCATTAGGAGCCTGGATCCTGAACCCAAGTGCTGCTCTCCCTTTGTCATAACAGACTGGTGGAAGCCAGGGGATGTAACACTGCAGGGGAGGGAATCAATTTTTGGGTAGGTAAGATTCAGTTCAGGGGGTCTGAGCACAGAGGCACAGGTGGCCCACAGCAAGCAGCGCAGCAGCCATGTTGCTCCCAGGGTGGAGAGGCTCACGTCTAGAAAATGACTGTCACTTCTTCCGAAGATCAAATTTGAACAAAGTTCGAGTGACCCGCTACACTTTGCTATTTCAATGCATCTGAAGTGCCGGCGGACGTCAAAGTCATCCGTCCTGCTGCCGATGTTCTTTGCTTTCATGCAGTTGAGCAGAGATCCATTGATGAACCAGCAGCCTGCTTCTGTCTTCAGCTGGAAGGAAGAACAAAAAACTGTGTAAAACACAACACTTTCTAAGAGCAACATGTACGAATCTGAATGCACGTAAGGGATTCGTAAGTAAATAACGAGCTGTGCCTTACGTTGACTGACTGAGGTGACGTGTGCTGGTTTCTGGGTGCTCTGGTGCCCTGGTCCTGACCTGCTCTCCTGGGCTGGGGGTGTGATGTCCTGGCCCCCCACATCAGCTACAGCCAGCTACACACAGCATCCAAGACAAACCGTAGCGCACACATACACACGCGTATACACACATACACACACACGTACACACGCGTATACACACACATACACACGCATATACACGTGTATACACGCGTATACACACATACACACGCGTATACACACATATACACACACATACACACACATATACACACACATGCACACGCATTTCCACACACATACAGACGTGTATACACACATACACGCGTATACACACATACACACACATACACGTATGTATACACACACATACACACGCATATACACATACACACGCATATACACACATACACACGCGTATACACACGCATATACACACACATACACATGCATATACACACATACACACGTTTATACACACACACGCATATACACACACATACACACGCATATACACACATACACACGTGTATACACACACACACACACACACACATGCGGCACACAACTGATCCATAGTCACACACACAGACATTTTAAATTATATTGAACCCAATGGTAAACCTGCACTGGAAATTCTGCAACCAATGCTTTTTTTTTTTCCTCTGTTGTTACTTTGTTGTTTTTCTGCTATTGTTGTTTGTGCCCCCCCGTCTTCCCCGTCCTGTCCCTGTTCTCCCTCCTGTCCTCAGTCCGGTAGCTTCATCAATGAACCAACACCATTCCTAATAAAGTTAAACACAGATGGTGACAGGAGGAGTTATCAGGTTCCTCCTTTGCAGAGTAAAACTGCCTCAGGACAACGAGGCACCAGGAACATGGATGCTGCTGACCAGGACAGGGGGGGAAAACAAACAGAAGATAGACAGATAGATAGACAGATAGATAGATAGATAGATAGATAGATAGATAGATAGATGATAGATAGATAGATAGATGATAGATAGATAGATGATAGATAGATGATAGATAGATAGATAGATAGACAGATAGATAGATAGATAGATGATAGATAGATAGATAGACAGATAGATAGATAGATAGATAGATAGATAGATGATAGATAGATAGATAGATAGATGATAGATAGATAGATAGATGATAGATAGATAGATAGATAGATGGATAGATAGATAGATAGATAGATAGATAGATAGATAGACAGATAGATAGATAGATAGACAGATAGATAGATAGATAGATAGATAGATAGATGATAGATAGATAGATAGATGATAGATAGATAGATGATAGATAGATAGATAGATAGATGGATAGATAGATAGATAGACAGATAGATAGATAGATAGATGATAGATAGATAGATAGACAGATAGATAGATAGATAGATAGATAGATGGATAGATAGATAGATGATAGATAGATAGATAGATAGATGATAGATAGATAGATAGATGATAGATAGATAGATAGATAGATAGATGGATAGATAGATAGATAGATAGATAGAGAGACAGACAGACAGACAGATAGATAGATAGATGGATAGATGGATAGATAGATAGATAGACAGACAGATAGATAGATAGATAGATGGATGGATGGATAGATAGTTAGATGGATGGATGGATAGATGGATGGATGGATAGATAGATAGAAAGATAGATGGATGGATGGATAGATAGATGGATGGATAGATAGATGGATGGATGGATAGATAGATGGATGGATAGATAGATAGACAGATAGATAGATAGATGATAGATAGATAGATAGATGATAGATAGATAGATAGATAGACAGATAGATAGATAGATAGATGATAGATAGATAGATAGATAGATAGATAGATAGATAGATGATAGATAGATAGATAGATAGACAGATAGATAGATAGATAGATAGACAGATAGATAGAAAGATATTCTCCATTAACTTCAGGCTAATTATACATTGCTGGCTCATTCTGTATTTTTGACTCACACATAAGTAATGCACGGGTTTCAACACCACATGAGGATGCTGGAAGACTGAATGCAACGTTAACCTATGAACAAACTACACAAGGGTCACATGACTTCAAGGTCACCACCACCAACATTCAGGCTTCTTGTGTTTCCCCCCTGGTGAACTTCAAGGAATCCCAATGACCTCTGGAGGCTCCTCTGGACTCTTGTTAGCAACACAGGTTCTTAAGACTCCACCATCCAGCAGTCTGGTGTTTACTGGTGGATCTGATGTAGACCTGAACCTCCGACATCCACCGGTCTGGTGTTTACTGGTGGATCTGATGTAGACCTGAACCTCCGACATCCACCGGTCTGGTGTTTACGGGTGGATCCGATGTAGAACTGAACCTCCACCATCCACCGGTCTGGTGTTTACTGGTGGATCTGATGTAGAACTGAACCTCCACCATCCACCGGTCTGGTGTTTATGGGTGGATCCGATGTAGAACTGAACCTCCACCATCCACCGGTCTGGTGTTTACTGGTGGATCTGATGTAGAACTGAACCTTCACCATCCACCGGTCTGGTGTTTACTGGTGGATCTGATGTAGAACTGAACCTCCGACATCCACCAGTCTGGTGTTTACTGGTGGATCTGATGTAGAACTGAACCTCCGACATCCACCAGTCTGGTGTTTACTGGTGGATCTGATGTAGAACTGAACCTTCACCATCCAGCAGTCTGGTGTTTACTGGTGGATGTGATGTAGAACTGAACCTCCGACATCCACCGGTCTGGTGTTTACTGGTGGATCTGATATAGAACTGAACCTTCACCATCCAGCAGTCTGGTGTTTACTGGTGGATGTGATGTAGAACTGAACCTCCGACATCCACCAGTCTGGTGTTTACTGGTGGATCTGATGTAGAACTGAACCTCCACCATCCACTGGTCTGGTGTTTACTGGTGGATGTGATGTAGAACTGAACCTCCACCATCCACCAGTCTGGTGTTTACTGGTGGATCTGATGTAGAACTGAACCTCCGACATCCACCAGTCTGGTGTTTACTGCTGGATCTGATGTAGACCTGAACCTCCACCATCCAGCAGTCTGGTGTTTACTGGTGGATCTGATGTAGAACTGAACCTCCACCATCCACTGGTCTGGTGTTTACTGCTGGATCTGATGTAGAACTGAACCTTCTGATATCTTCAGCTGCTTGGAACCACACACCTGATTTCAGGTCTCTCTGACCTGGGGACCAGAGAACCAGACTAACTAATTTGCAGGTTTTGTGACTCACTGGTGCAGTCCATATTTCAGCAGTGGTGTCCAGGTCTGGAATGAATACTGACCTCACGTCATCATCTCAGGGCTTTTAGTTGATATCCGCTCCCATGGACAGAAAATAGGACGGCACTCGGCCAGCTAGCGTGTTCTCACACGTCTCTGGACAGCAGCGTCAGCACTGGAGCCGTGTGAATAACATGCTTCCATCATGATTAAGACGTAGTTTGTCTCGCTGCAGTGGTACGATGTGTGTGGCAGGCAGGCTTCACCAGGTTTCCGGTCTATTTCCAGCGCTGCATCTTCATTCTAGGTGACTGTGTGTCATCCTCTGCCTCTAGCCGAGTGTGAAATGCTGCTCTGATTTGGTTTGTTCCACCAGTTAGTGGAAGGTCAGTGCCGCTTTAGGGGTTAAGACTTAAACAATCAGCATTTATTACTCTTGCAGTGTATCATCATTGCTGTAATTTCAGTGTTTCGCAGCTCAAATCTATCTAATTATCAATCTAATAACACGTGAGTAATTAAGACTGCAAAGACAGTATGTTGTTGTATAGTTTCTTCATTTACTGTCAGGAGAGAGCAACGAGCCTGCTGGGACGCATCTCCGTAACTATAAAAGCCAATAATTATCCCCTTGTTGACAGTTTTCACACCATTTTATAGTTGATTCAAACACACAAACAGGCGGGCAGTGTAGTTTCCTGGTTGTGGTCTACGCCATCATATTTACTTCATATCAGAGACCCGACATGACATGTAAAACCCTGTTGCACAGGACTTTGAAATCTTTGGGTCATTAATATTAAAAGGAAATTATTACAAACATCACGCCCTTTTGTACAGGCTGTGTTTGAAATGTTACATGGGCACGAGAGTCTGCAGTCTGGTTTTAATGCTGCAGCTGGTCAGCACTGATCTGCAGTACAGAGCAGGTAGAAGAACAGGACTGATGAGTAGGAGGTGATCGTCTCTGACTGACCCTGGAACTGTTCGTGTTGGAGAGTTTACAGCACAGTGGTTTAGACTAGGGGATGACATGGTTTTGATGTATTGAGAGTCACCGCGTGTTGCTGGGCGGAGCCTCGAGAGCAGGTGAGAGTCTGAGTCGAGGGTCTGAATCTGAACTGTGTTACAATTAAGACTCTCGATGTTCCTAATCAAGACAAACAGAAGCAGCTTAATTAGAACATGGAAATCACGCTGAGCCGGAGACCCTGGGCCGCACCACTACGCTAACATAGGGTGTTTATAGTCAGTAAAAATACATAAACCCTTATGTGTTAAATTTATTATACATATTTATGAGCAGCAAAGTTTGACCTATCATACATGCGACTGTGGGAAGTCAACTGTTGTTACTGATTATAGACTGAATGTGAGAATTGAAAACAGCCCATCAGGACTTAATCAAATTAATGCACACATACTGCTGCCAAGGTCTAATCCCACATGCCGGCACAGACACGCACACACACACACACGCACACACACACACACACACACTCACACACACACGCACACACACACACACACACACACACACACACACACACAGGGAGCCCCAGTGAGGCGGATGAAAAGGGAGATGCTAGTTGGAGTGGGAGCAAATATCCAGCAGAGCTTTTAGAGATTCCTGGAAACAGAATGGCGGTGTCGCCGCTTCACTCATGCTATCACCTCAGGAGCAGGTGCAGCTCTGCAGAAAGGTCAAGGTTGGTCTTTGTGAACGTTGGCCAGTTTGGGGGGTGGGTGGTGTCCACAACATCAGACCTTTTTTATGTTCTCCTTTTTTTCCCAGTGATGCTCAACTGGCGTTCATTGCAATTAAAACCAAGTGTCCATCATAGGCTATCTGTGCTGTGTGTGGCCCATATGTCGGGTGCTGATAGAGCCTGGATTACTGTGTTTGGGACACAGATAACCGGCTGTTTATAACCTTGGCAGAGTCTGGGGTCTAATCTGGCAGCAGCATATTTCCTCTTGCTCCCTGATAAAGGCCTGTTAGCAGCTTTATCACACAGGCACATAGAAGTCGAGCCAGAGCAAGGCAGGCGCAGCTCTGAGCCCAATCTGGCACCCCCCCACACTCACACTCACACTCACACACACACACACACACACACACACACACACACACACACACACACACACACACACACACTCACACTCCTGCTTTATTTTTAGATGCCGTGACACCTCCCCATCCCACACCAGCCAAACTGTATGTCAGAAAGAGCAATTCATTTCTACATCTGCCCTGTTGGACCAACAAACCGATGAAAAGGACAACATCCTCACTCATCACTCATCAGCGGAGTGTTGGAGGCTTCAGACTGAGAACCCAGGGCGGGGAGAAGGGAGCACTTCGCTCACGCCTGCCACCATGTTTAGTCATACTTGTTATATATAATGTAGAAGCTAATTAAGTACATGCAATGTTTATGTGAGATATTCTGTTTTCATATTCTACAGCTGAAAGGAAGCCTTTATGGCTTTTTTCATGCTCGTACACCGTTGCTTTGGGATATGCGTGTGTTTGTGTGTATCTTGATGTTTCTGCGTAGGCACAATTAGAGAGAGCACTCCTTTCACAGCCAGAGAAAATTGTCGTCCTCTGTAAATTGCTTTGCAGCAGCTTAAAGAAGATCTCTTGTTACCCTCTCATTCAGTCTTCCTCACCGCCCGCTCCCCCCCTCTTCAGGAAAATTGCTTTCTCGCAATCAACAGATTGCTGGCTGCACTTAGGGGTAAATACAGGTAGACTCGAACATTAGCATAACATTATTCAGACAAGTGTCAAGCTCCAAGCAGTTAGCGCTGCATCTACGCTCAATGTGAGGTGAAATGAAGTGCTACCGAGTTGGAAGAAGTGCTGCCGTGAGATTGTCTGAGCTTGAATTGGCCAAAAGTGTGAGAAAAGCTGATGGACCTCGGCTCTCTTCAGTCTCTTAACTTAAAAGGGAAACAGTGTGGAAAAGTGACAGTGGATCCTGGTGAAGGAGCTGGATGCTGGATTCTCTGAAGGTCTGCAGCATGTGGGTCAGACCGGCCTCACATCCTCTGTGCACCACAGCTTCACTGCTGTATGGCTGAGTGAGAACAGAGCTTGATGCCGTCCTGCAGCACACAGCTTTGAAAGCTGCTTCACATGTACAAGTTCGCTCAAATTGACCTCACAGGCATGGGTCTGATTAAGTTTCCCCACTGCAGCTTGGCGCCTCTTCTCGTCGCCCATGATTTGATAGCCTCGGTCTGCGGGGATGGGCTGTGGTCTGTATCACCCTCCTCTTCCCTTCTTTTTCCTGATTGACAACAGGGGTTCCTTCTGACCTACATTTGCATCTGCTCCCTGACCCAAATGGGACTCAAGTAATGAGCTTTTTGTCCCCCAAGCAGGAACTTGTGTGATCAAGGGGGTGTTTAGTTGTGGCAGTCGTGACCTGGGGGCTTTGTGTCTGGAGCTTCAGGGGTTGCACAAAGACTCTCCCATGCAGACGCCTGCACGGCCACCGAGGCCATTCTGGGTCATGTGATTGCTAATCAGAGGACTGTGCTGATGTCATCTCATGGTGACTCAGTGGTCACTGAAGCCCCCACATTTCCATCTTAGGTGTCAGATGCTGTCGTCTGGTTTCTGAAAGACCTACGATGGCAACAAAGTAGAAAAAGAGCATCTGGCTGCGACATGTGACTGTGTGGTGAGACGCTCATTGTCCTCTTTGTTCACTGAGACTCACCTGCTGCCTTTCTGCATGTGAGTGTGAGAGGCTGGAGACAAGCGGCTCACGGTGGTGCAGCATCACCGTCATCACACCATCAAGATGAGCAGACAGACACTGGAGGCAGGGTTTTACCCAACAAAGTGGCCTTTTCTGTTTTTCTCTTAGCCAGATTATATATGTGGGGTACACACACACACACACACACACACACACACACACACACACACACACACACACACACACACACACACACACACACACTCACTCACACTCGTGTTTCCACACGTTGAGCAGATTGAATATTGTAGATATATAAATGAGCGTCAGGACCAGCAGAGGAACGAGTTTCCTGCTTTCATTTCCTGTCTGATAACGTGTGAACAAGCTCATCTTCCCTCCATGAACATTTAGAGGAAAATTACATTTGTTGTCATTATTTATTTGCAATGATCCTTCTCTGTGGCTGCAGCCATAATGACATCATGTTGTGCAGGAGCCTCTGCAGGGGTCTCCAGCCCCTCAGCATCCTATTATTCCCTCCCGCTGCTCCCAAAGGTGATCTGGGATGCTTTAATGAGAGCCCCCCAGCCCCGACGCTGTCTTCTCCTCAAACTGCCAACTAACAACCCCATTAATAATTCAGCTCATTAAAGTGTGTAATTAATCTGAAGCTGGGGGGGGTGGGGGTGGGGGGCAGGAGAGAAACATTGGTTGAAAACACCACTACTCCCAGCACGACTACTTCTACTACTGCTGTTACTGCTACTGCTATTGCTACTTCTACAACATCTGCTACTACGATTGCTGCAGTTTTTATGACTCTTGTTGGAGGAACAAAGGAATACTTGGGGCAGATCTGAATCATGGGACAGACTTGTTTACCCTTAATTTCTTTAACTGCCAAGTTTTGGTCACTTACATAATTTCTTAGGAAATGTAACATTCACCATTCAGGGTGATCGTATCTATGAATGCATAGAATTTAGTCTTTCCCATTCCCTCATAAAAGCTTTGCCTCTTCTAGTCTTTCACATTAAAAACGTCTCGAATTTTTTTCAAGGACGTCCATTTTCTGTTGTAATACAGTTACATTTAAAGCGATACAACCCTCAAAAAAACGTCGTTTGCATTTCAGATGTCTTGGTGTCACAGGTGTCCTGAGCCCACATTTTTAATTCACATGAAAGCCTTCACCCTGACAAGGCTGGTACGCTGGAAAAAAAGCCACTTTGGTCTTCATGTAACTGTGAACAGTTATACTGGACCTGTGTGAGTACCTGGGCCTTTCGGGCAGCTGTGCTGTTGCTAGTTGTTGGTCTCCATTGATTTCATGCTGTCTCTCTAAACAAGTACAAGAATACAACAAACGAACTATTACGATCAGTCAGGCCGGGATGAGACAATGCTCCATTGAATGAATTTCACAGGCGCGCACGTCCCACGAGTAAGTCACCGTGAGTCGGTCGCTTTTGCTTTCACAAGGTTCCAGTAGACCTGAGTCAACACTGGCATTCACTCTCAGTGTGCATGCTGCCACTCACCAGCCCTCAGCTGCTCCAGATGTGGCTTAATTTACTGCGACTTGGCTAATCATGGTGATTAAGGATTAATTACTGTTAATCACTTTTACATAAACTGGTTGGCAGAGGGAGAGCTGTGCTGTGTGAAAAATGAAACAGCAGTGAGTGTAGTGAGGAGATGAAACCAGACAGAGCTGGAGGCTTCCCAGTTGGATGCTTCTGGGGTTTATGCTCTAACTTTTTTACTAACGAGCTCAGCAGTCAGAGGAAAACCTCCACCAAAGATCTAGCCAGCACAAAGCCAATTAACCCTGAATTATGATGACACCTACATGTGGAGTTTGTGTTTACTGACTCTTATACAACTATTAGGTGGAGATGAAGCCCTAACACTTGTGAACAATTTTGGAGTCATGCGCACAGTCACAATTCAACATTAAAGTTGTCTACAAAGATGTGGTGGTCTCTTGGCTGGGGGGGGGGGGGGGGGGGGGTCCTACTGCTGCAGAAAAGGATATGAGGCAGCAGAACCACTTCCATTAACACAGATTGACAAGAGAATCACAGGGACATCAGAGAGCCTGGGACCAGGCAGCACTGCCCCTCTCCCCCCACCCAAACCCCCTCAGCCCCCTGCACAAGCTGAGGGTGGCACTGTGGTCACCTTCCCTCCTTGGCCTGGTTTCACGCTGTGACACGCTCGTCTGCTCTCCTGAAGGAATGGTTTTAATAAGGTCGAGCAGATCAAGGCGACTGCTAATGACATGGCAGGCCTGAGGACACGGACGGCCCCAGTCTGGTGCACGCTGCTGGACGCTCATGTGGGGCGTGCGGGACACTTGTCTGGATGCTCCTTCACTGCTACCCATCCTTGATGGGAGCCAAGGAGCTGCACGGTGGAATTACACGAGTTACAACATCTGATCACATGTGCTGGAGCATCAGTGACATTTGCATAAACACAGGGTACATTAAAGATGAGTGCAGATTAAGTTGTTACCTGTTGTCAGTTCTCTCTTTGGTCAACGTTCCCTTCAGAACCAGTGAGGATGGTCACGTTAGCTGGCTTTACTAGATGTGCTAGCATGGTGCTACTAGCACCCTCCGTTCATGACACACTCAGGCAAATATATGAATCCTGCAGGACATCAAAGACTGAGCAGTCCTACTCAGTGACGCCATGTTGCCAGAAATGTTTGCTCAGATTTGACGTGCAGCCTGAGGGGCAGCTGATTAGCTCGCCACAGGTGCTGCACATCGCCTTGTCATTTTTTTTCAATGAAGGGAAGCAACACTTTTGTCAATGTTTTCACTCAGTGTACAAATGTAAACATGCTCCTCTATGTTGCCTCCTCAAACTCTTTGTTTGCAATACAACATCTGTGGCTGTGGAGTGATGCAGGAATGAGCCCTGCAACCAGGGAACGTGTCAGGCACTTTCAACATCTGGACCCTGGACTAAAAATCACCAGGGTTTTTGGTTCAAACCTGAATGAATGTATGTTGTTTGCAGTAGCGTAATATAATTTTTTTGTTTTAGCACATCAGATCCACCAGTAAACGCCAGACTGGTTCAGTTCTACATCAGATCCACCAGGAAACACCAGACTGGTGGATGGTGGAGGTTCAGTTCTACATCAGATCCACCAGTAAACACCAGACCGGTGGATGGTGGAGGTTCAGTTCTACATCAGATCCACCAGTAAACACCAGACCGGTGGATGTCGGAGGTTCAGTTCTACATCAGATCCACCAGTAAACACCAGACCGGTGGATGTTGGAGGTTCAGTTCTAAATCAGATCCACCAGTAAACACCAGACCGGTGGATGATGGAGGTTCAGTTCTACATCAGATCCACCAGTAAACACCAGACTGGTGGATGTCGGAGGTTCAGTTCTACATCAGATCCACCAGTAAACACCAGACCGTTGGATGGTGGAGGTTCAGGTCTACATCAGATCCACCAGTAAACACCAGACTGGTGTATGGTGGAGGTTCAGGTCTACATCAGATCCACCAGTAAACACCAGACAGGTGGATGTTGGAGGTTCAGGTCTACATCAGATCCACCAGTAAACACCAGACCGGTGGGTGTTGGAGGTTCAGGTCTACATGAGATCCACCAGTAAACACCAGACCGTTGGATGGTGGAGGTTCAGTTCTACATCAGATCCAGCAGTAAACACCAGACTGGTGGATGGTGGAGGTTCAGTTCTACATCAGATCCACCAGTAAACACCAGACTGCTGGATGGTGGAGTCTTAAGAACCTGTGTTGCTAACAAGAGTCCAGAGGAGCCTCCAGAGCTCATTGGGATTCCTTGAAGTTCACCAGGGGGGAAACACAAGAAGCCTGAATGTTGGTGGTGGTGACCTTGAAGTCATGTGACCCTTGTGTAGTTTGTTCATAGGCTAACATTAGCTTAGCACTGTTAACCGTTGCATTCTGGTTCAATCACCCGCAATCAGATGGAACAATCCCATTGGCTGCTGGTGGAGGACCCAGGAGATGACCACTTCCTGTTGAACTACAACCACACCTCATCCCTGACATGATCACTTCTTGTGATATCCTTAACTTTGACATGCTTACATCCTGTTTGGCCACAGAACGTCTCTTCCCTGCAGCGATCTGTGATACTGTGTTCAGGTACTATTATCAGAACCAAAGTGAATGCTGTCTCTTTTTTCAGAAATCTTAGATATTTACGTGAATTCACGTCGGGGATTATAAACTGACTCCTAACCCTTCATACACAATGTGACAGAAAGAAGTTTTAATGTGAGAGGTGTGTACACTCTTCAGAGGATGACTTTGTGGCACATTCTCATTGGCTTCATGGATCAGCAGACGACTGGAGGGTGTGAAGTGGCGATTAGGAGGGAGACGGCAGTGAGAGCTTTAAAGTGCTTCTCACCTCTTCAAGAGCACAATGTCTTATTGCTTTGATTGACTTTGTCTTTTTGTTAATTGCTAGAGAGCAATAGCTGTATTTCTCCCTTTTTATGTGTCATTTTACCACAGTTTACAGGAAGTGGCCGCATATCGCAGATTACCATATTCAGTAAAAAGCCAGATGTCTTTGTGACAACACTGCTGAGGATCTGCTCAGATCCTTCTTCATTGTCTTCATTGTCCATTAACCTCTTCACCTTTTTTCCCTGAGATGAATTCCATGACTGTGGCGAGGCTTTGAAAGTAAATATGGCCAAATGATTTGAATCTTTACACATCCAAGAGCTCTTCTGGTACACAGCTAACAAGTGAGGTATAATTTCTTATAAGTGGCTAGAGATTGAAGTCTGTACAAAGGCAGAGGGAACTACATTTAACAGTTTGATCCCTGTCGTCCTCCTCCTGGTGCGTGTTGGTTTTCTTTCCATTCCAGTACACTTGCGACTGTATAATGAATTATGCCGATGTTGAATTAGCATGTAGCTGTCGCTTCGGCTTGGGTGCCTGCCTTGTGACAGGACCACCAAAGCACAGGCTCATGTCGAGAAAGAGGGGCTTTACTGTGATTTATTAACTGCTGAACCCACATTGAAGTGTGTCCACTGAAGCACCAATGCAAACAAATAGGGCCAGAGTTGTCACGCTAAATCCAAGCAGACAGGGTGACCACGGCCTGACCACAAATGGTTAATTATTCACAAGCATTTGGCTTCCACCAGACACACGAGTATGCTTTTAAGGCTGCAGGGATTGTTGAAGATTACATCACATCTCCCTTTAAGATAGAGGAATCACATGCTAATATAGGTCAAAAAACATTGCGTTTTTATTCTCATAGTTGCAACTCCGACTTATTTTAGCAAGAAATCATTTAAATGTCCTATGTCAGTTTGTCTGATGGATGAGTAGAATGGTGAAACTCCCAGTCACAGGGAAGGAAACCCAGCTATGATATAGAGGCACTACTTGCCCCAGTGTGCAAATGATGTTCCACAGATTGAAAACAACAACAACCCATCTGTGTTTGGTTCCAGTCCCTGGAATAATTGCACGATTATCATTTCAATATGTTTTTCTATTCAATATATGAACAATGACACACAATAATATTTTGAATCAATTTGCAGCTGAGGCACAATAATTGCAATAAGGGGATTTTTCATGCAGTTTGCTACCTAGCAGGGGTCCCCAGTGAGGAGAGACGGGCTTCTGTCACTCTACATAATCGAGTTTTCCTCTTAATTCAGTCGCAGATTCGTTGTTGCTTCACCAAATCTCAGATATTCTCTTGTTATTGTTGTTATTTAGGGTTAACAAAGAGAAGAATAGTTGCCCAGACTAACTTTTGTTTATTCTGTTGCCTGAATTGTGAATGTTTGTGTTTTCTCAAAGGACTGGATTTATGGATCTGCGCTATTTAATTGGTGTTATATAATATTCGATGATGGGCAGGTTCAATGTTGTGCTGACGAGACCAAAGAAAGGGTCTTTTTTGTAATATTTCCATATTGCCATTTATAATGTTATCAACATAAATGCCATGAAATATCATAGTAGTTGTAATTGTTGAGTATTGAAGATGATGAGGATTCGGACGAGTTTGACTGCTGCTTCATCGTCAGGAGGACCTGCAGAGTTACTATTGGTCAGTGCTGTTCAACAACAATTCCATCGGCTTGACCTTCCTGGTGAATGAACTCTAAGAGATGATGTTGATCTGCCTGGGTGTGCTGTCACCTGACGAGTGGCATGTGTCTCGCGGTGCTGCGACCCGTGACGCACTGCCACGGATCACATTTCAGCATCTGGGTGGAGAACGGAGGCCTCCAAAGGTGTCTGGTTTGCACCAAGCCCCCACAATCTCTGTCAGAGGCATTTGACCATCCATCTCGCTAACTGTGACAGAATGGCCCAACATCATTAATTAAACATCAGGCTTTCCCCCGGTAACCCCATCACCATGCCGACAGTCCCTGTTGACACGCCCTCCACATCTAGAAGAGGACTGGGTCTGGTAATGGTTCTTGACAGGCTGTGAATCTGATCGCAGCAGATATCTGGATAGCAGTGCACATGTGCACTCTTTGAGCCCGATATTTCTGCACCATAAACAAAATATTAAAAACTGGACAAGGTTCTGGTACAGTCACAAATTAGACCACAGTCTTGCTCATCTTTGGTTTGTCTGCATATTTTCATCACATTTATGATCTCTGGTCTTGAGTGGCAAGGTAGCAGTGGACACCTCCCGTGGTGACCTGTTTGTGAAGGTGCGACTGTAGCTACAATCTCATGCTACTGCAATAGTTGGTTGATTTAATGTATCTCTTGCTAGTAGTTGCACTCCTAATACTGTAATACTCACACATACTTTCATATGAGGTCGGTCATAAGGGTGAGTCCAAAGATCCAGAAATACGCATTGTTCAACATTCTGTTCCCTCATTGGTCAGTCGGTCAGACTTTGGTTCGATACGTGAAATCAGGTGTGTGGCTCCCAGCAGCTGAAGATGTCAAGTCAGTTTTATTAGTGTGGCACCAAACCCCAACCAAAGTTCTGTCCTGACTCTTTCCAAGTAGAGCAGGTCCAGCACCTCCCTCCTTCAATGAACCTCCACCCAACAATTCTCCATCAGCAAGCACATCCTGCAACAGCAGCCACCAGAACCTTCCTTTACCAGCAGGAAGGTGGAGCAGGTCCAGGATCAGTGGGGACGGAGAGAGAGCAGGACAGAGACAAAGACAGAGAATGGAGGAAGACAGAGAGACAGAAGGAAAGAGAGAGACAGGAGGAGAGACTGATGGACAGAGACAAAAACAGAGAATGGAGGAAGACAGAGAGACAGAAGGAGAGAGAGGGACAGAGATAAAGAGAGAGACAGGAGGAGAGACTGGTGGACAGAGACAAAGACAGAGAATGGAGGAAGACAGAGAGACAAGGAAAGAGTGGGACAGAGATGAAGAGAGAGAAAGGAGAGACTGATGGACAGAGACAAAGACAGAATGGAGGAAGACAGAGAGACAGAAGGAAAGACGGACAGAGATAAAGAGAGAGAGAAAGGAGGAGAGACTGATGGACAGACGGGGATGTGAGCAGGTGGAGCTACGGGTGGCAGCTGGAGCCTCTTCAGGTCTGGAGCCTCCTCCAGCAGCACCAGGATCTGGGATGTAACCCTGATGTCGTTCCTTCATAGGCTAATGTTAGCTTAGCACTGCTAACCATTTATTCAGGCTTCCAGCATCATCAGAGTGGTTCATTAGTGAAGATGATCTTGATGAACAAAATACTTTTGAAAAAAATCTTGTCTGAAAATTGTGCTGGACTTTGAGACAATGGTAATCCCAGCAGCACAAATGTGTAGGGAGCACGACATGTCTGCTAGTAACCCTGGGGGCGGCGGTCTGCGGGTGGCAGTAGTACTGGATGGGGAGTGCCCAGCAGGAAACATTAGGATGAATCAATTAGGCTGCCATTACACAATAAAGTGGCCCTCACTGACTCATGTAATTATGACCCACAGCAAAGCTCATTTTATGGGAGCACATTATCCCTTTCTTTTCTTTATTAATTTTATTTGTTTGAGATAATCCCTGCGTGGTTTTAATTATGTTCGGTGAATAATAAATCATCATTTGCATCCATTAACTGAATACTGCTGCCTTTTGAAACTGAATCCACCGTCATCTCCACACCTTGTTACTGTCATGTCTGTCACCTTTAGAAGGACCGCGCTGATTAGCCACTTAAATTAAAAGTCGTCGCATCCTCCTGGGAGGTTCTACATTAACCCCACTTGGCGCAGGTTCCCATAAGATGGTATCATCATCGGATCAGGAGGAGGAGGCAGGAAGAGGCAGCAGCTCCTCAGCCTGTTCCCTGCTCAGAGGACACAGTGTAAGTGTGATAGTGTGCTGTCAATGAGGGATGACAGTACACAGCCAACATGGCGTTCTGCATTGTTCCTTCCTGGGTCCCTTCTGACAGATGCCTTCCAAGACAGCTGGATCAGCAGCCAGTGTGGAGGCGGGAGACAGCGAGAGGCCACAAAATGATTAGCGAGGCGATGTCAGCAGCTGCAGCCTGGTAGCTGTTAGCTCAAGGCATGCTATGTGTTTACTCATAGAATAGCATCCTAAACCTGGAAATAAGTTAGCGTTGTGGAACAAGACATTTTTCTCTGCTGCATTACTTCTTTGTGACTCTCCTCTGTGAAAGCAGAAAGAGCCAGCCAGAGGATGTTGGAGGTTCAGTTCTACATCAGATCCACCAGTAAACACCAGACCGGTGGAAGGTGGAGGTTCAGTTCTACATCAGATCCACCAGTAAACACCAGACCGGTGGATGGTGGAGGTTCAGTTCTACATCAGATCCACCAGTAAACACCAGACCGGTGGGTGTTGGAGGTTCAGTTTTACATCAGATCCACCAGTAAACACCAGACCGGTGGATGGTGGAGGTTCAGTTCTACATCAGATCCACCAGTAAACACCAGACCGGTGGGTGTTGGAGGTTCAGCTCTACATCAGATCCACCAGTAAACACCAGACCGGTGGATGGTGAAGGTTCAGCTCTACATCAGATCCACCAGTAAACACCAGACCGGTGGATGGTGAAGGTTCAGTTCTACATCAGATCCACCAGTAAACACCAGACTGGTGGATGTTGGAGTGGTGGAGTCTTAAGAACCTGGGTTGCTAACAAGAGTCTAGAGGAGCCTACAGAGTTCCTGGAGGTCATTAAAGGTCATCAGGGGAAACACAAGGAGCCTGAAGCTAAGTGGTGGTGACCTTGAAGTCATGTGACCCTGGTGTAGCTCCTTCATAGGCTAACGTTAGCTTAGCACTGCTAACGTAGCATCCAGGCTTCCAGCATCATCAGAGTGTTCATTAGTGAAGATGATCTTGATGAACTGAACCTGGAAGTCATCAACTTCTGTTCACCAGAGCTGATTTACTGGTTCGATCACCACAATCACATGGAGCAATCCTATTGGCTGCTGGGGGAGGAACCAGGAGATGACCACTTCCTGTTGGAGGAGGAACCAGGAGCGGACCACTTCCTGTTGGACTACAGACATACCTCATCCTTGATGTGATCACTTCTTGTTGAACTACAAACACAATTTTTTCAAGACATGGTCACTTCCTGAAGAAAGAATTAAGATATTTTGTATCTTCTCAATTTTTGTGACATTTTTCTCTTCCTGTTTTGAATAGAGTGGGTCAGGTGATCAGGAGCTTTACAGAGCTTTTTACTGTTGTCAGGGCAACTGAGAGTCAGCTCTAGGGGGGTCTGATAGAGCAGCTTCTGCTCAGGTCATATCATGGTTATGGTGTTGATGCCACTGAAGCAGCTGTGGGACTTAGGGATGAAGGAGAGTGAGATACGATGGACCCTCACCTTGGCCCCTCACCAACAGTTGCCATTTGCATTTCCAGTCAACGTAAGGAAAAGGAGGTTGGGGAGGATGCTTGAGGGGACCTGTACACATCCTCAACTTGCCCAGCAACCAGGACATCAGTCTGGCGTTAATGCAGCAGCTCTGCCTTTGTCTCTGAGTTAATAAGGAGCTCTGGCCCCTCCCATGTTATTCAGACCACTGGTAGCATTTACGCAGCAGTTAACCCCCACGAGAAGGTTCTGGCAATTGAAATGAAATGGATGCCTCACAGCTTGGGGGGGGGGGGGGGGGGGGCTGAACTTGGAGGGTTTACACCTCAGGAAATGGAAGGGAGGCTACAGCTATAGAATGGCAAGGGAGCCATCTAGTGGAGGACAGAGGGACTGTGGGACCGTCAGGTGCTTGATGCTGCTTTGCTGCTGCAGACAGGTTTTAGTTTTAGATCACTCACTTACCTGACACTTCAGTGGTAGTACTGTGCCAGTGTACTGCAGTGTACTCTACTGTACCGTAGTGTACTGTGGTGTATTGCACTGGGTATATTCCAAAATCTGACCTAAAAAATATTCTCTACAACTACTAGAATGATATTAGAAAAAAAGGGGAACACACAGAAGAATGAAATACAAAACTGAATTAAAAATAAAGTAAGTATGACAGTAAAAATAATAAAAATGTCTCATTAGAGTTGCAGATGTCAGTTGATGAAATCTGCATTGGTCTTCTCCCTCTGAGATGCTTAAATTGGCCCTGAAACGCTACCAGCAGCAGACAGACTGTTGCAGCATGTGAGGGGCGGGACTTTGGGAATAACAGAAACAATCCAAGAAAATCTACATGGAAATATTGATGTTTTAGGGAGAAAACACCTGCCTCAAACTGAGCTGGTGTGTGTGTGTGTTTCTGCAGCTGTCAGTTTGTTACTACGGTGCACCACCCCTCCATAGGTGTGACCTTTAAGACTAACCTCTGATCTTTTCCTGTCATTGCAGTGCTGAGTATCCGTGGGGCTCAGGAGGAAGAGCCCCCAGACCCCCAGCTCATGCGATTGGACAACATGCTGCTTGCCGAGGGTGTATCTGGTCCAGAGAAGGGCGGCGGCTCGGCGGCGGCTGCTGCAGCGGCAGCTTCAGGGGGCGTTGGGGCGGACAACTCTGCAGAGCACTCGGACTACCGGGCCAAACTGTCCCAGATCAGACAGATCTACCACACGGAGCTGGAGAAGTACGAGCAGGTGAGGGTGTGTGACCAGAACAATGATGTGTTTGATAATAATGATGACATCAGTCTTATAGTGGTGATTTCAACGGTGAGACATCAGCAAGCCGACGCGACAGGGTCCCTCCCATCAATGACGGACTCCCGCTCCACTCTGAGGTTCTCTCAGCGGGTTTATTCATGTTGCCCTGAAAATAAAAAGAATATCATAGAGCATCACATTTACCTGTTTGTGTATATACGTGTGTGTGCTTATCTATATAAATATATGTGTATGTATAAATATATATAAATATGTTTGTGTGTATATATTATGTATAAATATATATTTATATATGTAAATATATATATATGTTTGTGCGCATATATTATGTATAAATATATGTGTATGTATAAATATATATGTTTGTGCGCATATATTATGTATAAATATATATTTATATATGTAAATATATATATTTGTATACAACACACATATATGTAGTTATCTATTTATTTACATTATTGAATAAATTTCACTTATTTTTAGAATAACAGGTGAGTCGTTTTCTAATAACTTATGAATTGATTATTTTAACTGTTTTACTGCAGTTTTCCATGGCAACATTTCATTCAAACTTTCAAACTTTTTACCACTCCTGAAACCTGAGGATTTTCTTAAAACCTTGAAATTGTCCTTGTTCACTAAAACCTTAATTTCTCTGACAGCAGTTAGAAATAAGAAACAGACTCCAAAATGGCGGACCTTCAGCTTCTATGTGAAACGACTTGCCTGCTCTGTTGTTTATGAAATTATTTCCAACATTCGTACTCAAAAGTGGCGTGAATGTGGCACTAACCAGCGTGTTGGTATTATCTATACCGCAAGGCCTGGCTGCACAACTGATGGCAGTTGATACAGTAAAATGAAATGAAAATAAAGTGAACAGTGACGTTAAACTTGAACACAAAGTTTGATGTCAGCGATTGGTGCTACATGAGCGAGAAACGGAAGCCAAGTCTTAAGAAATAAAGGGTAACTACTGTAGGTGTTTACAGCATTTACTCTAATTCATTTTCTCTTATTTCCAGAGTAGTGAATGTGCCTTTTTCTTTTTCTTTAGTGCAGATGAATCATAGCTGCATCCTTCTCCGAGCACAAGACATTTAGCCGTAAACGAGGGCTGCGCCGCCTGCGACAGTCTGCATCCTGGGAAAAGTTGTTTCCTCTGCAAATGCAGAGATGCTGAGATCTTCAATTCCTACTAAATACAATTCATGCCTAGTGTTTTATCACAAGATATCATTGTGATTAACTGGATTTACTTTTGAAAGATTCCTTTTTTAGGGTGCACATTCTGTTCTAGTTCTGGATTACTTCAGGATTTGAAATGATGGTGTATTGAAGCCTTACATGGGCAGTTCTGGTTCTGGTTCTTCTGCCTAGAACTAGAATTTATTAATCCAGGATTTCAGGCTTCACAGAGGCTGGAAGCAGTTTAAGATTTGGGACCAGAATATTCTGGCTGCTTGTCTTTAGTCTCACGGCCTTGATAACTCGTGCGTCCCATTCAGATGAATGTGGCTGCGGCAGAAGAACAGGCAGAGAGACGGAGCCAGACAAAGGCTGACAGAGCTGAACCCTGAGAGATCGACAGCGAGAGCAGAAATAAAGCAGAGGAGACAGTAAGAGACAGAGTCGCAGTGTAATATCATGGCAGCTTCCCGCCTGGTGTCACACGGGGGGATGGATGAAACGTTGCAGTGTCTCTCAGGGTGGCGAAGCTGTGAAAGTGTGTGTGTGGGAAGAGAACAGCTGTCATTGGTTCCTCTCACACACTGTTAAATATGAAATATATCAGCGCTTCCATCTCTCGCGGCTCCACCTTCAGCTCCACCAGGCCAAGAGCTGGATTTGCTTTCTCCCCTGTCTGAGTACTTAACAACAGTATGTCAGTGTGTGTGTGTGTGTGTGTGTGTGTGTGTGTGTGTGTGTGTGATCTGATATGGCCACACTGAGTGAATGAATGAATTCACATTTTTATCCTTAAGGGAAACTCTTCAGTGCACTCTGATTTGTTGTGTGTGTATGTTTGTGTTACAGGCGTGTAACGAGTTCACCACCCATGTGATGAACCTGTTGCGAGAGCAGTCACGCACACGACCGATCTCCCCCAAAGAGATCGAGCGCATGGTGAGCATCATCCACCGCAAGTTCAGCTCCATCCAGATGCAGCTCAAGCAGAGCACCTGCGAGGCTGTCATGATCCTGCGCTCCCGCTTCCTTGATGCCAGGTGTGTGTCTTTGTATTCACGTGTGTGTGTGTTTGTGTGTGTGTGTGTGTGTGTATGCACCATGTTCTGTGCTGCAAATAACCTCCCAACCTAACAGCCCTGCAGCTTCTGCATCACGAGCCTCATATCCATATGAATGGTAGATGTGGGAGGCCTGTCATGCTATAAACATGCTCCAACACATGTGGTTTTGCTACTTACCACATATACGCCACGCTGGTTTGCATCTACGAATGCTATTTGGACCAGAGACACCTGGGGACGCAGGCCAATAAGAGTTCCCCGCGTATGCCTTAATGTTAACCATTTGCCTTTTTTAATGTAATCGCTTGTTCTTTTTGATGCGTTCTCCAGATTTGCATACATTTCTTCAAGGATAAATCTCACTCAGAGTGGAGTTGGAGGCATAACATTTAAATGAGGCATGTGCTGCTGTACAAAGCTGCCTATCCATTCTCTTACAAATGATTGTGGTGGTGGGTTGACAACAAGGGGAAGGGAGAGGAAGGGGAAGGCTGAGCTCTGCTGATTAATCTACTGGATGGCTGCAGCCGTGCTGCGCACATTTACATTTTCTCCAGCAGGCTTTAGGAACATGGGTGTGAGATTTGAGCTCAAATCTCCTCTCCAGCGGGTACATGCGAAGAGATTTTAAAGAGTTCCCCCCCAGCTTATGTAAAGCCCTTTTTAGTTGGTGGTGGCACATGCAGACATGACCTGACGGTGCAGGAGACGGAGGGTCGTCAATTCAAGAGCCCCAAATATCTCTGCCTCAGTGTTTGTGGGGTTTGTGTTCCAGCTTGGATCAGTCAGGCCTGTTCCATGCAGCATTGTGTCGTGCTGTGATCTGAGTAACATCACAGTTCTTCAGATTTTCAGACACCACGCAGCTCTAAGTCTATTAATGCTGGTGCTGAATGCTCAAATTAAGCTGATTTTAAGATTGTTTAACAGTGGACGACACAGAACCAGAGCGTACAAAGAAGCACATTATTTTTAATATGTCATTAATATTTCTTCCACCTGACAAGAACCAACTCGAACGAAGTCAAGATTCCGACCCTGGAAATCCTGCTTCACTCTCAGTAGTTGTAGCTTTTGATTCGGTCCATCTTCCAATGCTTCTCTCGGTCTGACCGTCATTTACATTCGACATCTCCAAGATGGCCGACTCCTGGTTTGATAACGTACTCTGTGAACTTGCCATATTAGTGTTTCAAGTTTCACTTAGCAAGTCATTCCCATGCCAACCTCAAGAAACCACATCAGGCACCTGTTCCTCCAGCCCCGATTTTGAATTTTGGACTCTAATTGGGTCCAACTGATGAGCAGATGAGCCTTTAATGGCAGCGGCCCGTTCCAGACCACCTCTTCTGCAGCAGAAAAGGTTGAAATGTTGAGCTAGTTCCACAAAGTTCCACTACCAGAAAGTTCTGACATCATTGTTTGGTCACCTTAATCTTTGTGAGAAGTTGTTGGTGGGGGAAAAAAAATCATTGGTGTTATCGTCCCTTGATGTCAACCATGTAATTCAATGTACACGATATCTGCAAACTTGCAAATGAACTTGTTTTGTACTGTCAGAATTGTGAATAAAGTATCAGCCAAGAAGACAGAGACTCTCCTCTATTTTGCATTAAGCAGCTGAGACCCGTGCTAGTTAGCTTAGCACATGAATGGCAATGGATAGGCATGTTGGCATGCCTCTGTCAAAAGTCATCATATACACTTTTCTCCAAAGCAGTCTTCCCTGCAGCATAGAACCAGATTTGGGAATAACAGTCATAACAGACATTATTTAAATGAGAATTGTACCTTTAGCCAATGGCTAAATGTTAGCCTAGCTAGAAGGGCGACGCTGCTAATTGTGCTCGACTTTGTAAGAAAGGATGAGGATTACTGCTGGCGCACCAAATCTAGAGGATGCTAACTCTTCTCATCCACCACCATTCTTTATGCTCAGCTAACTAGCGTGGACCTCACAGACAGACAGACAGAAGGGTCTCAGTCTACTAGTTTTACTCTGGGGATGGTCGACAGTAAACATTTCCTTTGCTTTGGTGTCAGTCTTCATCTGACATGATGAGAGACAGTTTCACTGCATAAACAGGGGCTGATTGTCCCCAGTCTCATTATGATTGTGGTGAAGATGAGACCTTTTCTAAGCAAAAGGAATCACTTTTTTTTTTTGCCAGGAGCCTCCACTGTGCGTCATGGATGAACTAAAAAGATTTTGGGGGCCAAAGGTCAAGGTCACTGTGAAAGGCACTCATTGTAGAGGCACATAACAGTGGTGCTGTATTTCTTGCTGTTACTTTTCTGGGCACCTTTCTCAAAGTCTCCGTGAGAATGATTGGTTTAACACTCTCATCTGCAGAATACACACTTCTGTCCACCAGGGTTTGTTGGGGCGACCCGGACAAGAGGCTCTCTAACCTCCTTCTGTCTCTTTCACAGACGGAAAAGACGAAACTTCAATAAACAGGCAACAGAGATCCTGAATGAGTACTTTTACTCACACCTCAGTAACCCCTACCCGAGCGAGGAGGCTAAGGAAGAGCTGGCAAAGAAGTGTGCCATCACAGTTGCCCAGGTAACACCCCCCCCCCCACACACACACACACATTCGCACACACCCTTTGCTCTGTATTGAATGTGAGGAAGTGAAGCAGCTAGTAATCCGATCATGTGTTTTCAGACTGTCATGAGTACAGACAGCTCCTCTAATCTTGTTGCAGTACCTTTCATTGAGACTACAAAGTACTTCAAGTATCAATATGCCATGTCACCAGTTTGTAAATCAAACCAGAGGAAGCTATTTTTGACCAGTGACTTTGTTTCTACAAGTGAGACGCAACACTGCTGTCACACTTCTCGTCTTCATATCGTGAACAGATATTTGAGAGCGTGTAGAACAAACGCGGTCATGACCAGTAGCACATGAACAGACATGCGCACTTAACCAACCATGTCACACATCATTCACTCTTTTAGTTTTGTGCGCTCTCCATCTTTTGAGCTCCAGTGAGGGGGATTCCAGTTGTGTCGGATGATGAGCAGAAATTGAAGTTCATGTTTTTATCATTTTGTTTTCACCAGTTTAGATCAACTGTACTGTATTTCTATGTTGTGGCTCTTCGCACATATTTGGGTTTTTTTTTTCTGATAAGAGGCTCCTGGTACGAACAGCTTCAACAGATGTAGTGATGTGCAAACGGTCCTGCTGGCTGCTGTGGTTTTCCCATGTCCCCCTGCTACCAAGGCAGACGGGGACTCCAGCCTGCATCTTAAATCACTCACACATGTGACGAGAGGCTGAAGGAGCTGCTGGCTCTCCCTAAACCCAGAAAAACGCATTACTGGAGGAAACGGCATAAATACCACATTTAAAGAAGGGTGGAGGCAGACTTGAGACTGGACTTGGACTTGAATCTGAGCTCTGAGTTGGACTTCTGTGTGAAGGGTTGGAGTCTGCCTCTTGCCCACTGGATGTCATGGGATTCTACATCCTGGTCCTCCAAAACGTAAAGGAAATAAACGACTTAAAATTTTTCAAAATGTTCTTATTTGTTTAGTTAAAATGAAAAATCCAGACAAATAAATATTGTTCCTAAATAAGGAAACATCCTCTGAGGCCAAAGATGGGAGGCGATAATGAGACTGGAAACGACCACAAATGTTTTCATCATCGGAGGCGTGACCGCTGCACGTTGTCTCCTTTGACCTTTCTTCTGCAACGCTGTGATAGCACAGTCAGTCTGGAACACGCCCACAGGAAGTGGCGTTGTAATGTTTCCTTAGCAACCAAGAACATAGAAGAGAGACAGATGGCAGAATTTGTGTGACGCTGCAGCACTGGAGGCGTGTAGCAGGGTTCATAGCCCCTAGAGACGTGCCGGTTCAGTGCAGCAGCCAGGTTCCCCTCCTCAGAAGGACCAGGGTGACAGCAGTACTAAGTAGAGGAATAGAATCTACAACAATGGAGGAAAGGTGTGGGTTGGATCGGCCACCTGACTATGGTGACCCCACTTCTCACCCAGTGACAGCTGGGATCAGCCCCCCCCCCCCCCCCCCCACACACACACACACACACACGCACGCATACTCAAACACACTCTGTTTAGGGAGGGTAAGTGTCTGATGATGGATGGGTCCATGTTGGGGTTAATAATCCTCCTCTTCTCGCTGGTCGTTTAATGGCAGTTGGTGAAATGCCTCCTGTGCGCTTGTGGATTGGAGGGTTGAAGTCCCGCCTCAGACTGTTCCCTGCTGTGATGTCACAGAAACTAATAAACATGGGAATGCCAAGATGCTTGTGACAGTCAAATACTCCAGTTCTCTCTTCATAACACCCAAGTTGTTTCATCGCTATTAGAATTGATCATTAGGACAAAGTAAACAGCCGCTCGTGTTTGGGATCCATCATTTGGGAATGGATTGTTTTCTCTGCTGCTTTCGTTCGTTTATACCAAATGATGTGAGGATGCATCTGGGCGTGATTGTGGAAGCTGCTCAGTGGCTGAATGATTTGTTGCGTTTTTGTTTGGAGGCCATAATAAAGGAGAGTGTTTACCTTCTCTGTGTGTTGGAAAGTTTGCAGGATTGATTTGGTTTTCATTTTAATGTTGTTTATCATTAGCGCTGGGATTACCTCCCTGGCTTCATCTGGGAGTCCATTAGCAGTAATGGCTGTTAGCGGATGTTGACTGATTGGTGCATGCGTGAGTTCTGATGATAGCTGCAGTCATGGTAACATAATGAGACTGTTACTGGCAATCATTCCATCCTGGCACTAATGTGGATTCACAGCACTGGTCTCTGTCGCGCCTTCCTCTGACCAGGCTCTCTGCAGGCCTGCACATGCCTTCACAGTCACACACATTTGCTCTCAGTGCTCAAATGCTTGGATTTCATGAGCAATAAACTACACTCTCTTGTTTGTCTGCTCAGGTTTCCAACTGGTTTGGGAATAAAAGAATCAGATACAAGAAAAACATTGGTAAGTTCCAAGAAGAAGCCAACATGTACGCTGCGAGAACTGCCGTGAATGCGGCTAATGCATCCTCACATGGAAGCCAAGCAAATTCACCCTCAACTCCAAACTCTGCAGGTGAGACAGGAAGTCCCTGGCTCTGCTCAGCTATTGGACATGTCAACCCTCTTTGTGCATTACTTCAATTCAACACACACAGCATTCTATCCAATCGAGACTATTTTACCGCTGTTGACTTGTAAGGAATGCAAGTTTTAGGCAGGAACAAGGAACATGCCTATCACCTGCTAATGCACCATGACTACATGACACCCACACGAGAAGCCCGTTACTGTAACA